>NW_021604569.1:2379675-2421302 GCF_004785775.1 Grammomys surdaster | reverse complement strand
ATCTATCTATCTATCTATCTATCTATCTATCTATCTATCTATCTATCATTTATCTATCTATCTCTGGTAGGTGTTCTCAATAGTACAATTTCTTTATACAACTCTAGACTTCACTTTTGTAAAAATCTAGTGTTGTCTGAGATGGACCTGTTGTTAGCCATTACCTAAAGGAGATCTTGATTTTTACATTTGCTACTTTGGCTGTTGCTTCCACTCTTCTGTGGCCAAATGGTCTTGCTGGTTATGCTACCTTGTCTGGTAAGACTACCAGCTGTACTCAGCTGTTAAGAAGGTTCAGAAGCTTATCTCTCCAATAATCTCTGAGCAGGGTTGTAGGTTATCTTTGCTGATAGGATAGTAATATTTGGAATATATCAGGCAAGCCTGCATGCATGATAAAATCCAAGTTTATATCTAGATGCTAACTAACCACAGTGGATGGCAGAGCCAGAGCATACCTTGGAATAAGGGTGATCATGTGCTTATGAGGGTAGGGTGGACTTAATCATAACATGCTTTTTACAGACAATGCTTCATACATGGGTGCAGACAGTGTCAGATTTTCCTTCTTGGATGACTTTAGTTGATTGTTGGTCTGAGAAGAATTCTTATAAACATCAAAATTCAGTTGGAACAACATCTCCACTATTAAAGTTATGCAATGCTAGATGATCCTTTCATGAACTCATTATCTTCTGAATGTTAGATGATATTTTGGATCATTTCTGTACTATAGCAGAGTAATTTAGCCTTACATCCAACTTCTAAGGAATTCATGATTTTGTATTTGCTAGTAAATAATTTCAAATTTAATATATATGGGAGAGGAGACCAAGGCCAGATGAATTATTTTTGTCTTTCTGATAAAATTCCCCTGAGTCTTCATGTATGACAATGAACTATTTTAGTAGCATCTTATTTTTTAAAAAATGTTAAATAAGCTGGGCAGTGGTAGCACACACCTTTAATCCCAGCACATGGGAGGCAGAGGCAGGCAGATTTCTGAGTTCAAGACCAGCCTGGTCTACAGAGTGACTTCTAGGGCAGTCAGGGCTATACAGAGAAACCCTGTCTCTAAAAACAAAACAAAACAAAAATAAATAAATAAATAAATAAATAAATAAATAAAGTTAAATAAAAGATAAGACAAATATAGTAGGCTGATGGGTAGATAAAACATGAAGTTATATTTTTATTTTTTTATTTTTTTTATTGGATGTTTTATTTACATTTCCTATGTTGTCCCCTTACCCCATCCCCCACCCACCCAGGAACCCCTAATCCCCTCACCCTTCCTCCTTCTTCTCTGTGGATGTAACCTCTATCTACCCCCCCTACTCCCACCTCCCCACCCTCAAAATTTCCACCCCCTGGGGCCTCCAGCCTTCATGTGGTCAAGGTTCTCTTCTTCCACCTATGCCCAGCAGGGCCCTCCACTCTTACATATTCAACTGAATCCCTCCCTAATTGCTCCCAGGCTGGTAGTTTAGACCCTGGGAGCTGTGGTTGGTTGGTATTGTTGCTCTCCTCATGGTGCCACAAATCCTTTCAGCTCTACTTCAGTCTTCACTCTAACTCCTCTATTGAGAACCCCATGATCAGTTCAATGGTTAGTTGTGAGCATCTGCTTCTGAGTATGTCAGACTCTTGAAGACCTCTGAGGAGATACCCATATCAGGCTCTTATCAGCATGCACTTCCTGACTTCCACATCAGCGTCTACCTTTGGTGATTGCACATGGGATAGATACTCAGGTGGAGTGGTCTTGAAACGGCCCCTCCTTCAGTTTCTGTCCCTCACTTTGTCTCCATATTTGCTCCCTTGAGTATTTTGTTGCTCCTTCTAAGAAGGACCGAATCACCCCCACTTGGTCTTCCTTCTTTATGAGCTTCATGTGACCTGTGAGTTGCATCTTGGGCATTTCAAGGTTCTGGGCTAATATCCAATAATCAGTGAGAGAATACCATGTGTGTTCTTTTGTGATTGGCTTACCTCACTCAGGATGATAATTTCTAGTTCCATCCATTTACCAAGGAACCTCTTGAATTCATTGTTTTTAATAGCTGAGTAATACTCCATTGTATAAATATACCACATTTTTTTAATCCATTCCTCAGTTGAAGGACATCTGGGTTCTTTCCAGCTCCTGGCTATTATGAACAAGGCTGCTATGAACATAGTTAAGCATATGTCCTTGTTATATGTTCGAGCATCTTCTGGGTATATGCCTAGGAGTGGTATAGCTGGATCCTCAGGTAATGCTATGTCCAATTTTCTGAGGAACCGTCACACTGATTTCCAAAGTGGTTGCACCATCTTGCATTACCACCAGCAATGGAGGAGTGTTCCTCTTTCTCCACACCCTCGCCAGCATCTACAATCACCTGAGTTTTTAATCTTAGCCATTCTGACTGGTGTGAGATGGAATCTCAGGGTTGTTTTGATTTGCATTTCCCTGATGACTAAGGATGCTGAACATTTCTTTAGGTGCTTCTCAGCCATTCGAGTTTCTTACGTTGAAAATTCTTTGTTAAGCTCTATACCCCATTTTTTAATAGGGTAATTTGGTTGTCTGGAGTCTAATTTCTTGAGTTCTTTGTATATATTGGATATTAGCCCTCTATCAGATGAAGGATTGGTAAAGATCTTTTCCCAATTTGTTGGTTGTCGTTTTGTCCTATTGACAGTGTCCTTTGCCTTACAGAAACTTTGCAATTTTATGAAGTCCCATTTGTCAATTCTCGATCTTAGAGCATATGCCATTGGAGTTCTGTTCAGGAACTTTTCCCCTGTGCCCAAGTGTTCGAGGCTTTTCCCCACCTTCTCTTCTATTAGTTTCAGTGTATCTGGTTTTATGTGGAGGTCCTTTATCCACTTAGCCTTGAGCTTTGTACAAGGGGGTAAGAATGGATCAATTTTCATTCTTCTACATGTTGTCCTCCAGTTGAACCAGCACCATTTGTTGAAAATGCTGTCCTTTTTCCACTGGACAGTTTTAGCTCCTTTGTCAAAGATCAAGTGACCATAGGAGTGTGGGTTCATTTCTGGGTCTTCAATTCTATTCCATTGATCTTCCTGCCTATCTCTGTACCAATACCAGGTAGTTTTTATCACTATTGCTCTGTAGTACAGCTTGAGGTCAGGGATGGTGATTCCTCCAGAAGTTCTTTTATTGTTGAGAATAGTTTTCGCTATCCTGGGTTTTTTGTTATTCCATATGAATTTGAGAATTTCCTTTTCTAACTCTGTGAAGAATTGAGTTGGGATTTTAATGGGGATTGCATTGAATCTGTAGATTGCTTTTGGCAAGATGGCCATTTTTATTATATTAATCCTGCCAATCCATAAGCATGGGAGATCTTTCCATCTTCTGAGATCTTCTTCAATTTCTTTCTTCAGGGACTTGAAGTTCTTGTCATACAGGTCTTTCACTTGCTTGGTTAGATTCACACCAAGGTATTTTATATTATTTGCAACTATTGTGAAAGGTGTCATTTCCCTAATTTCTTTTTCAGTCTGTTTATCTTTCATGTAGAGGAAGGCTACTGATTTGTTTGAGTTGATTTTATAACCAGCCACTTTGCTGAAGTTGTTTATCAGGTTTAGGAGTTCTCTGGTGGAAGTTTGGGGGTCACTTAAGTATGCTATCATATCATCTGCAAATAGCTATATTTTGACTTCTTCCTTTCCTATTTGTATCCCTTTGACTTCTTTTTATTGTCTAATTGCTCTGGCTAGGACTTCCAGTACTATATTGAATAGGTAGGGGGAGAGTGGGCAGCCTTGTCTAGTCCCTGATCTTAGTGGGATTGCTTCAGGTTTCTCTCCATTTAGCTTGATGTTGGCTACTGGTTTGCTGTAAATTGCTTTTACTATGTTTAGGTAGGGGCCTTGAATTCCTGATCTTTCCAAGACTTTTATCATGAAGGGATGTTGAATTTTGTCAAATGCTTTCTCAGCATCTAGTGAGATGATCATGTGGTTTTTTTTCTTTAAGTTTGTTTATATAGTGGATTACATTGATGGATTTCCGAATATTGAACCATCCCTGCATTCCTGGGATAAAACCTACTTGATCATGATGGATGATTGTTTTGATGTGTTCTTGGATTCGGTTTGCTAGAATTTTATTGAGTATTTTTGCATCGATGTTCATAAGGGAGATTGGTCTGAAGTTCTCCTTCTTTGTCGGGTCCTTGTGGGGTTTGGGTATGAGTGTAATTGTAGCTTCATAGAACGAATTGAGTAGTGTTCCTTCTGTCTCTATTTTGTGGAATAGTTTGAAGAGAATTGGTATTAGGTCTTCCTTGAAGGTCTGATAGAATTCAGCAGTAAAACCATCTGGTCCTGGGCTTTTTTTAGTGGGGAGACTTTTAATGACTGCTGCTATTTCCTGAGGGGTTATGGGACTATTTAGATGGTTTATCTGCTCCTGGTTTAACTTTGGTACCTGGTATCTGTCTAGGAATTTGTCCATTTCATCCAGGTTTTCCAGTTTTGTTGTGTATAGGCCTTTGTAGTAGGATCTGATGATTTTTTGAATTTCTTCCGTTTCTGTTGTTATGTCTCCCTTTTCAGTTCTGATTTTATTAATTTAGATACTGTCTCTGTGCCCTCTGGTTAATCTGGCTAACACTTTATCTATCTTGTTGATTTTCTCAAAGAACCAGCTCCTGGCTTTATTGATATTTTGTATTGTTCTTTCTGTTTCTATTTGGTTGATTTCAGCCCTGAGTTTGATTATTTCCTGCCTTCTACTCCTCCTGGGTGTATTTGCTTCTTTTTGTTCTAGAGCTTTTAGTTGTGCAGTCAACTTGTTAGTGTGTGCTCTTTCCAGTTTCTTTTTGTAGGCACTTAGAGCTATGAGTTTTCCTCTTAGCACTGCCTTCATGGAGTCCCACAATTTTGGTATGATGTGTCCTCATTTTCATTGAATTCTCAAACGTCTTTTATTTCTTTCTTTATTTCTTCCTTGACCAAGTCATCATTGAGTAGAGAGTTGTTCAGTTTCCATGTGCACGTGGGTTTTCCATTGGTTTTGTCATTATTAAAGACCAGTCTTAGTCCGTGGTGATCTGATAAGATGCAAGGGATTATTTCAATTTTTTGTATCTGTAGAGGGTTGTTTTTTGACCAATTGTATGGTCTATTTTGGAGAAGGTACCATGAGGTGCTGAGAAAAAGATATATTCTTTTTCTTTAGGATGAAATGTTCTATAGATGTCTGTTAAGTCCATTTGGTTCATAACTTCTGTTAATGTCAAAGTGTCTCGGTTTAGTTTCTGTTTCCATGATCTGTCCATTGCTGAGAGTGGGGTGTTGAAATCCCCCACAATTATTGTGTGAGGTGTAATGTGTGTTTTGAGCTTTAGTAAAGTTTCTTTTATGTATGTAGGTGCCCTTGCATTTGGAGCATAGATGTTCAGAATTGAGAGTTCACCTTGGTAGACTTTTCCTTTGATGAGTATGAAGTGTCCTTCCTTATCTTTTGATTAATTTTGGATGAAAGTCGATTTTATTTGATATTAGAATGGCTACTCCAGCTTGTTTCTTGGGACCATTGGCTTGGAAAATTGTTTTCCACCCTTTTATTCTGAGGTAGTGACTGTCTTTGTCACTGAGGTGTGTTTCCTGTATGCAGCAAAATTCTGGGTCTTGTTTGTGTATCCAGTCTGATAGTCTACGTCTTTTTATTGGGGAATTGAGACCATTGATGTTAAGAGATATTAAGGAAAAATGATTGTGGCTTCCTGTTATTTTTGTTATTAGAGGTAAAGTTATGTTTGTATAGTTATCTTCTTTTGGGGTTATTGGAAGATCACTTCCTTGCTTTTTCTAGGTTGTAGTTTCCCTCCTTGTGTTGGCGTTTTCCATCAATTATCCTTTGAAGTGCTGGGTTTGTGGGAAGATATTGTGCAAATTTGGTTTTGTCATGGATTATCTTGGTTTCACCATCTATAGTGATTGAGAGTTTTCCTGGGTATAGTAATCTGGGCTGGCAATTGTGTTCTCTTAGGGTCTGTATGATGTCAGTCCAGGCTCTTCTGGCTTTTATAGTCTCTGGTGAGAAGTCTGGTGTAATTCTTTTAGGTCTGCCTTTATATGTTACTTGACCTTTTTCCCTTATTGTTCTTAGTATTTTTTCTTTGTTTTGTGCATCTGATGTTTTGATTATTATGTGACGGGAGGTATTTCTTTTCTGGTCTAGTCTATTTGGTGTTCTGTAGGCTTCTTGTATGTTTATGGGCATCTTGTTCTTTAGGTTAGGGAAGTTTTCCTCAATAATTTTGTTGAAGATATTTACTGGTCCTTTAAGTTGGGAATCTTCCTTCTCATCTATACCTATTATCCTTAGGTTTGGTCTTCTCATTGTGTCCTGGATTTCCTGGATGTTTTGAGTTAGGAGTTTTTTGCATTTTGCATTTTTTTTGACAACTGTGTCAATATTTTCCACCATATCTTCTGCATTTGAGATTCTCTCTTCTATCTCTTGTATTCGGTTGGTGATGCTTGCGTCTATGTCTCCTGATCTCTTTCTTAGGTTTTCTATCTCTATTGTTGTCTCCCTTTGAACTTTCTTTATTGTTTCTATTTCCAGTTTCAGACCCTGAATGTTTTTGCTTAATTCCTTCTTTGTGTTTACTTGCAGTTCTTTAAGGGATTTCTGTGATTCCTCTTTAACGGCTTCTATCTTTTTACTTGTACTCTCCTGTATTTCTTTAAGGGAGTTACTTAATTCCTTCTTATAATCCTCTATCATCATTATGAGAAGTGATTTTAATTCTGAATCCTGCTTTTCAGGTGTGATTGGGTGTTCAGGGCTTGCTATATTGGGAGAACTGGGTACTGATGATGCCAAGAAACTTTGGTTTCTGTTGCTTGTGTTCTTGCTCTTGCCTTTTGCCATCTGGTTAACTCTAGTGGTATCTGCCCTCACTATGTAAGACTGGAGTCTGTATTTCCAGTTATCTTGCTTATTGCAGAGTTCCTCGGAGTCCAGATGTCTCTGTGGTCTTATGCTCCTAATCTCCTGGGTGGAAGAACTCCTGGGACTCAGGACACCTCTTGGATCTGGAAATCCTGCTCTGAGTGCAGTGGCTCCTCGGCTGGTCTGAGTGCAGTGGGTCCTCGATGACTCAGGATTCAGTTTCAGCTGCTCTGAGTCCAGTGGCTCCTCGATGACTCATGATTCAATTTCTCCACAGGACAGGAGCAGACCGACTCTGTGTCTGCTCCAGCCCAAAGGACCAGGCAGGGGTGGAAGGGAAGTGGAATTCTGGAGGGGCGGGGTTTGGATAGCTGCTGTGTCCTGAATGTCCCTGGCTCCCAGATGTATCTCTGGGGCTTAGGAAGTGAGATGGAGTTCTTACCAGCTGCTCTGAGTGCAGTGGCTCTTCTAGGATGACTCGAAATTCAGTATCTCCACAGGACAGGAGCAGACCGACTCTGTGTCTGCTCCAGCCCAAAGGACCAGGCAGGGGTGGAAGGCGAAGTTATATTTTTAAATATCTAGTGTCTTAGTCACTGTTCCTTTGTTGTGAAGAGTCATCATGAGAAAAGCAACTCTTATAAAAGAAAATGTTTAATTATGGTCTTGCTTACAGTTTCAAAGCCTTTGTCCATCGCCATCATGGTGGGAACCATAGCAGCACTCAGGCAAACATGGTGCTAGAGAAGTAGCTGAAAGTTCTACATCCTGATCCACAGTCACAGAGAAAAAGTGCACTCCTAAGACTCACTTTTTCCCACAAGGCCTTACCTTGTAATCCTTCTAATCCTTTCAAATGGTGTTACTTCCTAGTGACTAAGCATTCAAATATATTAATCCATGGGAGCCATCTTATTCAAATCACCACATCTAGTGAAAAGACTGCAGTTTACTCCTTTTTTTCTGTTTTATTTGGGGGATATTTTAAAAGCTTTGTTTATTATAGGAGAAAATTTTCTATTCAGATTCCAACTTAACTCTCCCTGTCTCTCTTGACTATTGAAATATTATGAATGGCTGAGAAGTTAATGAAATTTTCCATATACTTCTAAGACTGTTTTTTTTTGAAGCATGAATTTTAACACACATTCCATGAATGTTCATTCCCATGAATTTTTCAAGTTCTTCACTATTACTTGATGAAACAGGTTTATTTCTTATATCTGTATTATAACTTTTTCTTAGATGTCCTACATAATTCATAAAGGCTATTTGATAAAGTTATATCTCACATCCAGCTGCTTAAAAACAGACTTCCTAACTATTATGAGATTTTAGGGCCTATTATAATAACTACTTACCTGTTACTTATGTTTCTGTAATGCTGAAGATGGAGGTTGAAGTAGAGAATTATCCAACTTAGAAGTAAAACTTGAGTAATTTAAATATTTATCAGCATATATGCAAAACCTTTGGGATGGTCACACTATTCATATCTTGTAATGAAGAAAAGAAAGATAATTGACTGTCATTAATGAACTTTGAAGACTTAAAAATATCCTAATTATAGTCACACATACAAAAATATTTGTACAAATTCATAAGGCTCAAGTAACTACTAAAACCCACTCAAATCTAGTCATTGCTTCTAAAACCAGGTTCAATGGTTGATTTCTAAGAGAAGGAATCACCCTGAGTAAGCTGAAATCCTTAACAAAGTTTTAATTTTAATATAAGATCTTGAAATCACCGTTATCTGCTATTCCGACTGCCACATACTCTAATGTTCTGGTAGTGAAATGGAGGCAGAAGTTGGGGAAGATTTCAAAGAGGAATTAGGATATGATGCAAACGTTTTTACCTAGCATTTTCACACAGAAGGGAACCATAGTTTTCTATCTTAGTCCCAAAGCACATACAGCTCTTCTACACTTCGTGACAACCATGAGAAACTGCAGTGCTGTTTCTCAGAAGTGCATAGATGCTATGGTGGCCTCCATACTCTGTTATGTTTGACTACTTGGTCCCAGGATGGTGAAACTGTTTTAGAAGGATTGGAAGGTTTGATCTTGTTGGAGGAAGTGTGTCATTGAGGTGAGTTTTGCAGTTTTGAAAGGCTCACACTATTCCCAGTGTTCTCTCTTTGACTCCTACTTATACACCAAGATATTAGCTCTCAGCATTCTCCATTATGCCATTGCACCACCACCACATATCCTAACACTCTGAAACTATAAACATAATCAAATGCTCCTTTTTTTCTAATTGTTTTGGTAATTTTTTTTGTCACAGTAATAGAAAAGTGAATAACACAGGTGTCATTAAGGACTTGACTGATGTCCATGAATGACTTGCAAGTAAAATAGTTACAAAGCTGGACCTAAATGATGAAAGAGATAAGAGAAAGTACTAGCAATAGTAATTGTTTCTGTAACACACACACACACACACACAAATACACACACACACACTAGAAGTCATAGTAATAATATATTAGGAAACTTTTTGAAGAGAGATTCGAAAGTGAAGAAAGCTTTACTTAGCAGTGGAAAAGCAGAAAGATGTCATATAAAAGAAATTTCCAGAATAGTTAAAGAACAAAGACATCACTCTAAAAATGAAATAGCTGCTGTATCTTCCCTTACTTTCTATTTGTTTCTCCTTTGTTGTGGTCCTGCAGAATTTTGTGGGTGCATTTCTCAACAGGTTGTTTGCCAAGCCATGAATGTATTGTCAAAGTGCCTTGTTTTATTTGCTATACTTCAAATAACTGTCAAAATCAAATGTTAGATACTTCAGCCAGAACATTTACTTAGACTATTAAAGAAATCATAATTAAAGTGACTCTCCACTGGGTTCCATTGATCTTTCACACTGGACTAAAATCATTTCTGCAAATATCAGAACAACATAGAAAGTTTACACTTACAAATAGAGTGTCAGTTTGTTGAGTATTTAGTGTCAAGCACTTATACTTATTACTAGTGTGTGCAGATATGTTCATGTTTCATATACAGTCTACCACTAGGAACAGATATAGTAGAAGTTTCCTCTGTGGCTAATTGCTGCCCTGCAATTAGTTTTTCAACAGGAGCAAGAGTTAATCTCCTATGTGAAGGATCTGATATTGATTTCATCCTGGAGATCCATAAATTTATAGTGAGTGTAGTCCTTCTATGGCATTAGCAATGTCTTCCAACCTTGCCTAGCTTTAAAAGGAGAAAAGTGTACACTTTTGTGTACATTTAAAATGTATAGTTAGTATGTAAAACTACATGTTTAGACATTATTTCTTAGTTTCTGTTTTATTTTTCTATAGTTTAGAGAATAATTTTTGTTTTTTTATAACTTCATATAGAGAGATCTCGTCATAGAAGAGATCTGATACAATGTCATGAAAATGGTATTTGTAAAAGAGGCTACAATGAAAAATCATTGCTCAGGATAATAATAATAATAATAAAAAACTACCATGACAGCATAAGAGTTGCTTTATGTTGTCTATTGTTTGTTGTCTAAATCTACTACACCATGTACCTGAAAATGTTTTATAGTTGAAATTGCTTTTATTAAAACACTACTTAAAGATCATAATAACTAAGAACTTATTTATCTAGAACACTCAATTAAGCATCTGCCAATTTCCAGATACTATTCTGAGCACTACCTGGACTCAACAGGCCATACATATATATATATATATATATATATATATATATATATATATATATATATATATGACCTATTGTGTATATGCATACAATAATAATTAATGAGAAAACAAGCCATGAATTTGATGGAGAACAAGAATAGAAGAGGTTATATGCAGGGTTTGGAGAGAGGAAAGGGAAGGAAGAAAAAATGGGGGAAATGAGGGAGTAATAGCAGTAGGATAAGAACAAATCTTGAGTGGGTTGAGCTGCTTCGAAAAACTTAAAAGATTTTCAGCAAGCAGGAAATTGACTCATGTTACCAAACTTAAACTTCCTAAAGGAAAACATAGCAGTAAAGAGTAAGTAAGTTCATTGGTGCTTTGATTTTTTTTAACCCTGCTTTTAATAATGGTTCTTAAGTGCTTTAACCTCCCTTCTAGCCTACCACCCAACAGAGGTAGTGGTAAAGAAAGGATATCAGGATACAGGGGAATTAGACCTGTTTAGAAGTAGTTCTGTGGAGCAAATCCAATCTGCATTGTCAGGATATACACCTGCAGTCCAGTTCAGTAGTGTCAGGATAGCAAACACAAATCAGCAATGGTGGCATGATCCAGCAGGAACAATCAGGTCTCTGCTGAATCACCACTAGTAAGCAGGGACACCAGGAGAAGTTCTCTGCTGTGTCAATGAAGTGAAGATCAGCAAAGACGAAGACATGAGACCAATGAAGCATTGCAAAGCTAGCTGTGCAAGCCCCTGCCACTGTCTGATGAGTCCTATTTATACTTTCTCCAAACAACACATGTCCTCCACAGGTCTTGCCTCAGCAAAACACCGTGTGAGTCTGTCTTAGCAAAACTCCATGTGAGTCTCTATCAGATGATATCACTGCCAATCAGCTTGAGTCTGCAGAAGCCAGAATGCTACCAAAAGTTTTTTGGTTCATTTCTTTCTATGAAGTCATGACAAACAATGACCATTAAGGAATGGCAAGTCATACCAATACTATCCAGTGATGTCCACCATCTGCTGGGTCCTACTTAACATCATGTGTCCTTTCATGTGTTTGTTTTAGCAAAACATCCTTTCATCTGTTTCTGCCCCAGAAAAAGGACTTTCCATTGAAACCATAAGTTTCCACTTTAGTTCATGATAACATAAATATGTAGCAGAACTTTTCCCTGTGTGTGTGCATGTGCTCCTGCATGCATATATGCATATGTATATGTATGTTTTCCTGTGTATGTATACATGTGGAGGACTAAAGTTGACACTGAGTGCCCACTTTGATTGCATCTATTTTTTGTTGTTGTTGAAGTAAAATGTCTCACTGAGTCCAGAGCTTACTGACTCAGCTAATCTTAGCTAAATAGCTTGCTCAGAGACTGTTCTGTCTCTCCCTCCCCAGTGCTAAGATTACACATGGCCCCCATGCCTGCCAGGTTTTTTAGTAGGTTCTGAGGATTTGAGGCACAAATGAAGCAAATATTTATCCACTGAGCCATCTCTCCAGGATCCACAGATTTAATAGCCTAGTTAAAATGAACCAATTTCTTGAAAAAGACAGTCTGACAAACTCATGGCAAAAGAAATAGACAAGCTCAATTTTCCTATGTTTATTAAAGAAATTTAGAAAATAATTTAAAATCTCCTAAATCATTCAACACTCACTATGGTCAGAATTTTTCATTTTTATTATACTAAATATTCAAACACTAAATTATATTATTTCCTTATAATATCTTCCAGAAGGCAGAAGCAGAGAAAGAATACTCACTCATTCCATGAGGAAAATACTACTCAAGATACTGCCACAAGGACAAAGATAAATATTCCGTGAGTATAAAAACATAGATATGCCTTTTAAAGTAGCAAAGCAAAAGTAATCATGCTTTAACAATTGTAGAACACGACCAAAATGGTTTTTATTTACTCAATGTATTTATGTTTAGTTCAACATTCAAAATTTGGCTAAGTAATATATCACATAAAGTGGGTAAATTAGAAATATTATATTAGCATGTGACTTAGAGTCAAATTTTGGGGTTCAAACTTCATCTTAGAGAATCTGACGTAAATTTGAACTCAGGCTGGTATGTAGCATCAGTTTCCAAGTTACCTCCAGCAAAATCAGAACCTAACTCCAGTTTCTAGGCTAACCCCCACAAGACCTGCATCTCCAGGTTAATCTTCCCAAATAAATCCAGCATTTCTAGATTGATCCCCAACAGGGCCACCCCCTGTCTAGCAACCACCAATGCAGTGGTGCTAAGAGTCCATATTAGCACCTAATTATATGCTTGTCAGAACAGAAACACTTAACCCCACACTTGCTGCTTTCTGTAAAACCTTGCCCTATAGATGTTCAGGCTTCCTCTCCCCTCAAACCACCCTTCATGTTGGTGGTGGGCTGAGTCTGAACTAACTTGAATAAAGGCCCTGGTGTGATGCATCTGATCAGCTCCTGTCTGGTCTTTGTGGGTTCACTAACACTTCCTTGGAATCAGACACACATTTGACAAAATTTAAATCGTATTCATGATTTAAAAAAACAAAACAAAACAAAACAAAAACAAAACACACAACAACAACGCCAAAAATCAACTTCACAGCAAATTCAGAAAGCACTGTAGTTCTGGTCAGAAAAACTTGTCAAGAGATACATCATCTAAATTGGAATCATGTCAGACTATCACTGGCCCAGATTCCAGGATCTTGATGGAGAAATCCCTGAAAACTTCACTGTAAAGCTGTTAGAACTAATAAATTCAGGCAAGCTGCAGAATGAAAAGTCAGCACACATACACAAAAAAAATCCATTTTCTCATATGTATGACAATGACATCTGTTTATAAGATAAAAATCCCTACCTCATATATGAAATAAAAATATTGTGAGCTATTTAAAAAATACATCAAGAGAACAATTTCATTTATAACAGATACAAAAAATAAGATACTGAATAATACATTTAATAAGTGAGGTGAAAGAATTCTACAATAAAAATTGGAATAGATGAAAAAAGACAAGGGGTACCTTCCACTTAGTTTTTCTTCATCTTTAATATTAATAGACTGAAAGAATTCATATTGCTGAAATGCCATAACATAAAAAGTAATCAATACATTCAACCAATGAATTCAATTCTATCCAGATACCAAAGTCATTCTTCACAGAATTATAAAACTGTCTCATTAAGGTGGTTTTAATCTTCATATTCGGGACTTCCAAAGTAGGAAAGCCTCCAACCCTGAGATAATCTGGTCTCAGTGATTTTCTCCAATATGCTGGCTCCACTGTGTTATGTTCATATTTTTTCCTTCAAACTACTTTTTTAATGGAAGTTAGAATGACTGCTAGATAAGGATATCTGTTCTTTGGCAAACCAAGGAGAGAAGAGACAAAGCCCTCTACCATATATATAAAATAAAAACACTTCCCAATGTGTTGAAATAAGACATCTTTGATAATGTGGCCACCATTGGAATAAAGATGTCTGTCATTTACCAGATACTTATGTTGGATTTTGTACCAGTCATTTAGCAGGGTCAGTAAAATTACTGCTATGATTTGAATATAATTTGTCCCTTCCAAAACTCATATACAAATTTGGGCTTAGGGTCTAGAGATATGGTTCAGTGGGTAAGAGTGCTTATTGCACAAGTATGGATATCTAAGTTGTAGCCCTGCATCCCTCAACCCCCTAAAACCTAGCATGGCTATGTGTTTGGTCATGACAACAGTGCTGTAGGAGGCAGAGGCAGAAGGATGCCTGGGGTTTGCTGGACACTGCCCCAACTGTATATTCAGTGGGAGAGCCTGTATCAAATGGGTATGACTGAGAGTGATAGAGAAGGAGACTCAATGTTCTCTGCCCTCTTTGTGTGTGCACATATGCTGTACACATCCCCAAATACAGGAATCCATAAGTACATAGCACCCTGCCACATACACTTACAAGTAGCTATAGAGATGGGTTTAGTGGTTAAAGTCACTACTTTGTAGGGGACCAGAGTTTAGTCCCCAGCACATTGTATAACTCGCAATTACCTATGACCTCAATTCCAGAAAGATCCTCCAAGTCCTTGAAATTCAGTATGCATGCTGCAAACACACACAGTGTACATGATTTAAAATAAATCTGTTTAAAAAATAAAATGAATAAAGAACACAAACTTGGTCTAGTGGAGTTGTCTTGGGAGGCAGTGTTGCCATTAAAAGGTGCTTGTGGTTCTACTGTTACACTCCATTTTCTTACTTTCTTTATTTTTCTTTTTTAATATAATTTATTTTTCTCAAATCATAATTCATTCACACAGGGGTTATAAACACAGAAAGGCAAGATGTGGGGAAGGGAATGACACTGGAGTGTGGGAGTTCAGGGGGAATACAGATATCTTCAGAAACGGTATCGGCTGGGTGAAGGTTCAGGGGACAATTCACTATGACTCTGCCTATGACTTGCTTGTCCTTAACTAAGTTGATATTGTCTGCCAAGGGTACCTATTTACAAGGTCTATGACTACTCGGGCTGGTAAATTTCCACAAAAGCTGCCTGTTTACATTAGCTTATAGGCATCTGTTTTAATGTTTTTCCACTGAGATCCAAGACTTGGTGTTAGTATACATGTATGACAGGCCTATTGCTGATTTTAGGCCTATGGGTGATTTTAGGCCTTCAGTGTGTAAGCAGGGCTGCCCCTGACATCTCCTCCCTTCTCTAAGTATAGGAGGGCTGTGGCAATTCTAAGCCTGGGAAGTCGGGGATAGAGGCCTGACCTCCAGTATTTGAAGGGGACCTTGTAATGGCTCCAGTCCCCCTGTCGTTGTCCAGTGAGGCATGAGGGCCATACCTGTCCCGATGTCTTTTTCCTGGAGAGGGGATACTTTTGACATCAACCCCTATGCAGTCAGGCTTGACCCTCAGGGAACCCAGAGAGATATTTTTATCTTTTATTTATATTCCCTTGCAGTGCTTAGCCTCGCAGCCTAAGCAAGAATTCAGATCGCCTGTCAGAGGGGGTTCTGGGTGACCCCTCTCTGCTTGGTCTAGGAGCAGAAGTCCCCCCTTTTAGCTTGGGTGGAGATGGGTTTGGGGAACACCCTGTATAAAGTAACAACCTCATCTTGTTCTCATGGGTCCTCCATAGCTAATTTATGATAATGTATCTGAGTAGGTTTTGCTACCAAATTATTTATCTGTTGTACCACAGAGTTAGTCCACCTATTTGAGGGCCAGGGACCAGCAGAAAAAAGCAAAAAGAACCCAAATAATGGTCTCAAGATGGGAGGAAATAGAGTTGACAACCTTGGAGAGGCTGCAAACCAATTCTTGTACCAGCATTCATCTGTCTCTTTCTCTCCCTGATTGTTCTTAAGGCCTTCACTGACCTATTTCATGCTCTCTTTAACCCTCCTTGTCTTGTCTACGTAAAGGCAACCTTCTTCTTTAAGGGCTATACACAGTCAAGAGCTGTACACAGCCTTTTCTATTGTAATAGAGTAAATCAAGTCCAATAAGGATCTTTGCGGGTTTAGGAGGTCTCTTCAGACAGCGAAACGTGGGATTTCTTCAGATTAGTGATGTCAATCTCTAGCTGTTTTATGTTCTTGTCAGTGACCCTTCAAAGGTCTGAGTAGTATAAGTTCGGAGGCCAGCATCTGGATTAGAACTTCTAACAGCAGACATCACAGGTGATTCATTTTTACCTGGAAAGGAAAAAGAAGGGAATTCTCAGGGAGATTTCTCTTCCCTGGATGTAAATTTTTATTCATCGTTATTTATGGTTGGGCCTGCCTTTGTGGGGGTATCTATTTACTTCATTAATCTTTCTGGTAGCTGGTTAGCTGTGCCTTCTGTGATATCAGACAGGCATATCAATCCTCGGCCCCATAAGGGAACTGGGTCTGGGGCATTCCCTTTAAGGGTAAAAGAGTCCTTCCCCATATCTGTGGCAAAGTTTTGTTGGTCTCAGTGGTGCCAGAGGCAGTCAGCAGCAGATTTACCATGAGCTTTCAGCTTTAGAGAGATAAAAATGAACAAGGCATGATGGAGAGTATTTCAGGGGGACTCCTTCTGGGGGGTACCGTACCCCCGCTTTTGTTTTTAAAGCCAGTTTGTCAGAGTTCTTGTAAAATCAGGACAGAAGTGCCAACAGTCGCTCCTTCCACACTCAGAGAGTCATGAAGACCCTATTTAAGGATATATAAATCTATATTAATAATCTTTTGTCAAAGGACTGTTATAGCACCGCCGACAACTAATCAGACTACATAATATATCGATTAGTAATAGCTTCTTCTACTTTTTGTGAGATTACCTCTCTTTTGTCAATTAATTGTTGAGGAAAATTAGGATTTACATCTCTCTTGAGAATATTGAACAGAGACTTAAATTCTTTTGTGGAGAGCTTAAAATAGGATCTTAGCCAATTAGCAACTCCTAGAAACTTTTGAAAATAATTTAAAATAAGTAAACTCTCTCCCTCTCTTTTTTTTTTAGACCCTTTATCTGTGTGTGGTTTTTTTTTATTGGATATTATACGTATTTACCTTTCAATGTTATCTCTTCGCCCATTCTCCCCCAAAACCCCTTGTCCCATACCCCCTCCTCCTAATTTTTGTGAGGGTGTCCTTCAAACATTCTCCCAGTCCCATCTCCCTGCTCTCGAATTCCCACACAGTAGGGGATCCAAACTTTCGGGGACCATGGCCCTCCACTTTCACTGAAGTCTAACAAGGTCACCCTCAATTCCCTGTACAGGTGCATGAGTCCCTCCCTTTGTGCTCTCTGGCTGGCAGTTTAGACTTTGGGAGCTCTGGTTGAAACTTTTGATACTCCTTCTCGAAAGGACCAAAGCATCCACACTTTGGTCTTCCTTCTTCTATGTGAGTTTTATGTGGTCTATACATAGTTTCTTAGAAATTGTGAGCCTTTGGGCTAATATCCACTATCAGTGAGTGCATACCATGTATGTTCTTTTGAGATTGGGTCACCTCACTCAAGATGATATTTTACAGCTCCATCCATTTGTCTAAGAATTTATTGGACTCATTGTTTTTAATAGCTGAGTAGTACTCCATTGTATAAATGTACCACATTTTCTGCATCCATTCTTCTGTTGAAGGGCATCTGGGTTCTTTCCAACTTCTGGCTATTATAAATAAGGCTGCTATGAATATGGTGGAGCATGTGTCCCTGTTGTATGTTGAAACGTCTTTTGGGTATATGCCCAGGAGTGGTATAGCTGGGTCCTCAGCTAACACTATGTTCAATTTTCTGAGATACTGCCAGACTGCTTTCCATAGTGGTTGTAGCAGTTTACAATCCTACCAACAGTGGAGGAGTGTTCCTCTTTCTCTACATCCTCGCCACCATCTGCTGTCACCTGTGTTTATGATTTTAGCCATTCTGACTCGTGTGAGGTGGAATCTCAGTGTTGTCTTCGTTCGCATTTCCCTGATGACTAGGGATGCTGAACACTTCTTTAGGTGCTTCTCAAACATTCGAGCTTCCTCAGTTGAGAATTCTTTGTTCAGCTCTGTGCTCCATTTTTTAATAGGGTTCTTTGATTGTCTAGAGTCTAATTTCTTCAGTTCTTTGTATACTTTGGATATTAGCCCTTTATCAGATGTAGGGTTGGTGAAGATCTTTTCCCAATCTGTTGGTTGCCACTTTGTCCTATTGACTGTGTCCTTTGCTTTACAGAAGCTTTGCAGTTTTATGAGGTCCCATTTGTCAATTCTTGGTCTTAGAGCACAGACCATTGGTGTTCTGTTCAGGAACATTTCTCCTGTGCCTATGTGTTCCAGGCTTTTCCCCAGTTTCTCTTCTATCAGTTTCAGTGTGGCTGGTTTTAGGTGAAGGTCCTTGATCCACTTGAAATTGAGCTTTGTACAAGGAGATAAGTATGGATCAATTTGCATTTTTCTACATGCTGACCTCCAGTTGGACCAGCACCATTTGTTGAAAATGCTGTCTTTTTTCCACTGGATGATTTTGCCTCCTTTGTCAAAGATCAAGTGACCATAGGTATGGGGGTTCATTTCTGGGTCTTCTATTCTGTTCCATTGATCCTCCCGCTTGTCTCTGTTCCAATACCTCACAGTTTTTACCACTATTGCTTTCTAGTACAGCTTGAAATCAGGGATGGTGATTCCCCCAGAAGTTCTTTTATTGTTGAGAGTAGTTTTCGCTATCCTGGGTTTTTTGTTATTCCAAATGAATTTTAAGATTGCTCTTTCTATCTCTGTGAAGAATTAAGTGGGAATTTTGATGGGGATTGCATTAAATCTGTAGATGGCTTTTGGCAAAATAGCCATTTTTACTATATTAGTCCTTCCAATCCATGCGCATGGGAGATCTTTCCATCTTCTGAGATCTGCTTCGACTTCTGTCTTCAGGGACATGAAGTTCTTGTCATACAGGTCTTTTACTTGCTTGGTTAGGTTCACACCAAGGTATTTTATATTATCTGTGACTATTGTGAAGGGTGTCATTTCCCTAATTTCTTTTTCAGTCTGTTTATCGTTCATGTAGAGGAAGGCTACTGATTTGCTTGAGTTAATTTTATATCCAGCCACTTTGCTAAAGTTGTTTACCAGGTTTAGGAGTTCTCTGGTGGAAGTTCTGGGGTCACTTAAGCATACTATCATATGATGTGCAAATATTGAGATTTTGACTTCTTCCTTTCCAATTTGTATCTCTTTGACCTCCTTGTGTTGCCTAATTGCTCTGGCTAGTACTTCCAGTACTATATTGAATAAGTTTGGGGAGAGTGGGCAGCCTTGCCTAGTTCCTGATTCTAGTGGAATTGCTTCCAGTTTCTCTCCATTTAGTTTGATGCTGGCTACTGGTTTGCTGTAAATTGCTTTTACTATGTTTAGGTATGGACCTTGAATTCCTGACCTTTCTAAGACTTTTATCATGAAGGGGTGTTGAATTTTGTCAAATGCTTTCTCAGCATCTAGTGAGATGATCATGTGGTTTTTTTCTTTGAGTTTGTTTATATAGTGGATTACATTGATGGATTTCCATATATTGAACCAACCCTGCATTCTGAGGATAAAGCCTACTTGATCCTGATGGATAATTGTTTTGATGTGTTCTTGGATTGGGTTTGCTAGAATTTTATTGAGTATTTTTGCATCGATGTTCATAAGGGAGATTGGTCTGAAGTTCTCTTTCTTTGTTGGGTCTTTGTGTGGTTTAGGTATAAGTGTAATTGTGGCTTCATAGAATGAATTGGGTATTTTACCTTCTGTTTCTATTTTGTGAACTACTTTGAAGAGAATTGGTATTAGGTCTTCCTTGAAGGTCTGATAGAATTCTGCACTAAAACTGTCTGGTCCCGGACTTTTCTTTGTAGGTAGAACTTAATGACTGCTTCTATTTCTTTTGGGGTTATGGGACTGTTTAGATGGTTTATCTGGTCCAGATTTAACATTGGTAACTTGTATTTGTCTAGAAAATTGTCCATTTCATCCAAATTTTCCAATTTTGTTGAGTATAGGCTTTTGTAGTAGGATCTGATGATTTTTTTAATTTCCTGGGTTTCTGTTGTTATGTCACCCTTTTCAGTTCTGATTTTATTAATTTGGATACTGTCTCTCTGCCCTCTGATTAGTCTAGCTAAGGGTTTATCTATCTTGTTGATTTTCTCAAAGAACCAGCTCCTGGTGTTATTGATTCTTTGGATAGTTCTTTTTCTTTCTATTTGGTTGATTTCAGCCCTGAGTTTGATTATTTCCTGCCCTCTACTCCTCTTGGGTGTATTAGCTTCTTTTTGTTCTAGGTCTTTCAGGTGCATTGTCAAGCTGCTAGTGTATGCTCCCTCCAGTTTCTTTTTGTAGGCACTTAGAGCTATGAATTTTCCTCTTAGCACTACTTTCATTGTATCCCATAGATTTTGGTATGATGTGTCATCATTTTCATTAAATTCAAAAATGTTTTTAATTTCTTCCTTTATTTTTTCCCTTACCAGATTATCAAGGAGTAGGGTGTTTTTCAGCTTCCATGTGAATGTGGGCCTTCCATTGTCTTTGTCATTTTTAAAGACCAGCCTTAGACCATGGTGATCTGATAGGATGCAGGGGATTATTTCAATTTTATTATATCTGTTGAGGCCTGTCTTGTGCCCAATTATATGGTCTATTTTGGAGAAGGTACCATGAGGTGCTGAGAAAAGGGTATATTCTTTTGCTTTAGGGTGAAATGTTCTATAGATATCTGTTAAGTCCATTTGGTTCATAACTTCTGTTAGTTTCACTGTATCTCTATTTAGTTTCTGTTTCCATGATTTATCCATTGCTGAGAGTGGGGTGTTGAAGTCTCCCACTATTATTATGTGAGGTGCAATGTGTGTTTTGAGCTTTAGTAAGGTTTCTTTTATGAAAGTCGATGCTCTTGTATTTGGCGCATAGATATTCAGAATTGAGAGTTCATGTTGGTTGACCTTTCCTTTGACAAGTATAAAATGCCCTTCCTTATCCTTTTTGATAGTTTTAAGTTGAAAGTCGATTTTATTCGATACTAGAATGGCTACTCCCGCTTGTTTCTTAGGGCCATTTGCTTGAAAAATTGTTATCCAACCTTTTACTATAAGGTAGTGTCTGTCTTTGTCACTGAGGTGGGTTTCCTGTAAGCAGCAAAAAGCTGGGTCCTGTTTGCGTATCCAGTCCATTAGCCTATGCCTTTTTATTGGGGAATTGAGTCCATTGATGTTAAGAGATATTAAGGAGAGGGTGTTGTTGCTTCCTGTCATTTTTGCTAATAGTGGAGACATCGTTTGTGTGGTTATCTTCTTTTGGGTTTGATGGAAAAGGATTATTTTCTTGCTCTTTCTAGGGTATGGTTGCCCTCCATGTATTGGAGCTTTGCTGCTATTATCCTTTGTAGAGCTGGATTTGTGGGAAGATACTGTGTAAATTCAGTTTTGTCATGGAAAATCTTAGTTTCTCCGTCTATGGTAATTGAGAGTTTTGCTGGGTAAGGTAGCCTGGGCTGGCATTTATGTTCTCTTAGGGTTTGTATGATATTTGTCCAGGATCTTCTGGCTTTTATAGTATCTGGTGAGAAGTCAGGTGTAATTCTGATAGGTTTGCCTTTATATGTTACTTGGCCTTTTTCCCTTACTGCTTTTAAAATTCTTTCTTTGTTTGGTGCATTTTGTGTCATGATTATTATGTGACAAGAGGTATTTCTTTTTTGATCTAGTCTGTTTGGCGTTCTGTAGGCTTCTTGTGTGATTATGGGCAACTCATTCCTTAGGTTAGGGAAGTTTTCCTCAATAATTTTGTTGAATATATTTACTGGCTCTTTATGTTGGGAATCTTCACTCTCTTCTATACCTGTTATCCTTAGGTTTGGTTTCTCATTGTGTCCTGGATTTCCTGGATGTTTTGTATTAATTACTTTTTGCATTTTGTGTTTTCTTTGACAGTTGTGTCAATATTTTCTAAGGTATCTTCTGCACCTGAGATTCTTTCTTCTATCTCTTGTATTCTGTTGGTGATGCTTGTGTCTATGACTCCTGATTTCTTTCTTAGGTTTTCTATCTCCAGGATAGTCTCCCTTTGTGATTTTTTTATTGTTTCTACTTCCATTTTTATGTCCTGGATGGTTTTGTTCAATTCCTTCATCTGTTTGTTTGTGTTTTCTTATAGTTCTTTAAAGGATTTTTGTGTTTCTTTAAGGACTTCATCCTGTTTACCTGTGTTCTCCTCAAGTCTTTTGATAGTGTTATTTATTTCCTTCTTATAGTCCTCTAGCATCATCATTAGAAATGATTTTTAGATCTGGTTCTTGCTTTCCTGGTGATGTGGGGAGTTCAGGACTTTCTAATGTGGGAGAACTAGGTTCTCATGATGGCAAGTACCTTGGGTTGCTGGTGCTTGTGTTCTTGTGCTTGCTTTTTGCCATCTGGATCATCTTTGTGCTGTCTGTGCTGTCTCTGACTGTGGCCTGTCTTTCCTATTATCTAGGTTATGTCAGAACTGTTTGGGATGGGTTTTGCTGCTGGGGTTAGAACTGAGGCCCAAGATCTGCTCCGTGCTCAGGTGGAAACAGGAAGGGGCCCAGGCTCCGGGTCAGGAGTGGATTCCTGGGTCCCAGTGGGTCCCGGTTGCTCCCTGTTTGGGGGCAAGTACTGCCACCTCCTAGCCTAGGATACTGCTTGGGTTAGAGCTCCTGGGGTCTCCACTTCCTCTAGGTTCTGTGAGATTGAGTGCAGAGCTGACTCCCGGAATCTGCTTGGGCTCATATAGGAAGGAACCAGTGCTCCGGGCCTGGAGTGAATTCCTGGGTCCCAGTGGGTCCCGGTTGCTCCCTGTTTGGGGCAAGTGCTGCTTTTTCCTTACCTGGGATGCTGCCTGAGTTAAAGCTCCTAGCAGTCCCTCTTTCTCTCGGTTTTCTGGGGTTGGGTACAGAGCTGCCACCTGTGACCTGCTCTATGCTAGGGCCCAGACCAGAAGTCCTTTCTTATTTTCTTGAGACTATAAAAGTTATCACTAAAAAGGGTTGTCTTTGCCACTTCCTGACTCTTCCTCACCTGTAGCATGTCCTGGTACTTTTCACCTTCTAGACCAAGATACCAAATTAAGCAAATTTCCTTATAAATTGTTCAGCCTTGAGAATTCTGTTATAGCAGCAGAAAACAAAGACAATTAACAAGGGTAACTCAGAGTCTAGCATGAAGCAGACTAAAATGTAGCCCTGGGTTTGCAAACTATTTCTCTTAATTCTGTTTGTTTCTGTAGAAAGGCTTTTCTGTCAAGCAAATATGGATTGCTTAGGAAGAAGAAATAGAAGGGGATTCGATGGTAGTCAAGCAATGTATTTGTACCATTGAATCTGTTAAAACTGATAGTAAAGGAGAAAATAAAAATTACTCTAAAGTCTTGTGTCCTATTTGTCAGAGCCTTCTTTCTGACTGACCTTCATTCTTAAAAAAACACAAGAAACAGATTTCTATAAAAACTTCCTCAAATGCTATATTAAGGTCATGAAGTTTGGCCCCTGTTCAATAATGGCACAAAGGAAAATAAAAGAGAGAGAGAGAGAAAACCAAAGAGATCGAAAAACAGAGATGTCTCATGCTTTTATATGATCCAGCATCCTAATTACCATATGAATATGTTGCCGTGGAAATTATGGTGGTGTATGCTACATGCTATTGCTTAGGGGCAGAATCTAGACAGTTAAAGGTTCCATAACTGAAAAAAAAAAGGGCTTCTTAGGTACATAACCAAATGGAATTATAAGTTAGACATCAAAGCAGTGATCAAACTACACAATAAGAAAGCTTTGTGTTTCCAAGGAAACAAATACAAACCTTCAGTATACAAAGTGAATGTGTTTTACTTAACTTAAAATTCTTACCAGTGATTTTGTAATAACCCTTAACATAAAAACTCTTAAAACAAAACACTTAAAACAAATTGAAAATAATAATAAAGGAAAAAGTACAGGACAAAAAAAAGCATTGCAAAACTAAATTTTCAATGATTTCAGACTTTTTTTTTTAAAATAAAAACTCTCTATTGATTTTTTATAGAAAACACACTTTTTGTACAATTGTTCTGATTTGTTTCCTTTCACCAACTTCAATACCCTTTCTTCCTCTCCTCATCAAAATCCACTTCCTCTTTTTCATGAGAAATCAAACAGGCATATAAAATAATACTAATAAGAAAATTTAAAAAAAACAAAAACAAATAGAAAAAACTAGTGAATAAAAAATAAGAGCCAAAGAAAAGGCATAAGAAGCTCATATAGACACAGAGGCACACATATTCATACACACAAACCCCATACAAACACAAAATCAGAAATCATATAAACAACACACTTATGAAGAAAAAGGCTCAAAGTACTCTGAGACAAATTTCTCCAAAAATATTGTTGAGTTTGTTGTCTGTTGACCATTGACTGCTGGAACCATGTAGCCAGGTTTATCACAGGTAACAATAAAAGTATTGCTGCTAGATTCTGTATTAGCAACTTTTCAAATTGCTTTGATGGAATACCTGACAGGAAAGAACTTAGTGAGAAGAGGATTTCTTTGGGCTCACAGACTCCTGATGGGGTGATATGGGAGAAGGCTCCATACATAACAGGAGCTTGCTGCACAGCTTGTTAAAGCTTGATTCTCTCTTGGTCCAATTGGTGCCCACTTCTTAAAGGTCCTACAGCTCCCAAAACACTGTAACCAGGTTAGGACAAAATTTTCAAACATAGGAGCCTTTGGGGGAAGTTTTTACATCTATCCATGTATCTGTATTACGTGATACATATATCTTAGTTTTGTGATACTTCCTCTGATAGTGTTCTCTACAACAGTTATGCTAATTTACATATCTATTAACACTAAACAAGGCTGCTTGCTTTCTCTCTGAGCCATTGCCAACAGTTTTTTAAGTTATCTTCTTTGCACTGGCTATTCTTAAGTGAGATAGTATTTCCTTGTGTTCTGATAAGCATTTTTCTTATGGTAAAACAATTAAACATATAATGTTGATCATTTATATTTCTTCTAGAGAATCTTCTCTTAACCTCATTTGCACAATTATTAAATTATTTGAACCACTTTCCACTTTTATTACATTTTGTGTTCATTAAATAATCCGGATGTTAATCTTGAATTTTTTAATATTTTCTCCTATTCTGTAGGTTGTATATTTACTTTTTAATTATTGCCTTATCTAGAAGCTTCCTAGTTTGAAATACTCCCATCTACCAATTTCTGCCTTTATAAGCTTTGCTTTTGGAGTCTTCTCCGGGTGGTGTTGAAATCTTCCATAAATACTGTAGTATACCTAAATGTTTCTGTGAAGGCCTAGCAGAATTCATTTGGTAAAAGTCAATGCCCTGATATTCAGTGATATAGACTTATGGGCACCATACCTTCATTCTGATTGCCCAATAGTCATGTAGTGAGTGTCTTTATCTTTCCCTACTTTCCCTAAATAGCTTAAAGTCTCACTTGTCAAATATATGAGTTATGTCTCCTGGCTTTATACTTTCACTTGCTTGTAATAACATGTTCCATCTTCTCATTTTAACCCCACATTTTTCTTTTCTCATAAGGTGCTTCTTGAATTTAATGTTTTTCAACACATTTTAACCACTTCATGTCTTTTAATGGAGAATTTTGTAAACTTACAATCAAGATTGTAATTGATTAAGATTTACAAGTAATGTGTCAGATAATGTTATTTTTACTTGATTTAAAAATGGTCTTTTCTTCCTTCTTTTTGATCTTTATGGTTTTCTATACTAACAGCATTTCTAATTCTCTTCTGTGAATCTACTTTCTTCTATTGGGATTTATACTCCTCATGCTTTCATGATGGCAGATTTTTTTCTTTATTTCCAAGTATATTTCACGTTTAGCATCTTCTTCTGGAAAGTCTGGTAGTCATGAACTTTTTTACTAGTCTTGGAAGGTTTTTGCTTCCCTTTTGTATCGTGAGGACAGCCCTGTTGGAAACAGGAATCTTGGCTGATACTTTCTTTCAAGACCTGGAATATGTCATTGCATTCTCTCCTGGCTCATAAGATTTTTGTTGGGAAAAAAAAAGTTCTTAGTCTAAGGGATACCCTTACATGTAACTAGGTGCTTTTATTCATCTTTGGATTTTATAAATCTCTATCTTGTGCTTTTGACTGTTCTAATGACATACTGTTGGAAAGTTTTTTTCATATCAACATTTGCCCTGAAAGTTTCCGGCTCATGGATGTCTTATGACAGTCAGGCAAATCTGTTAGTTATTCGTCCAGGAAATAGCTTTCCTGCTCCTACTTACTCTTTTTGTTGTAGACATCCCAAAATCATAGAAGGCTAGTAGTATGGTAACCCACATGAATCGGATGCTATGTAGTTTTAAAAAACAAATCTGAGATATTTCAAGTTGAAAATGCACTACTTTAGTGTAGACCATCTTTGTTCAACTTGACCTCACCCACTGTTTGACTTATTAAGCACTTCAATTCCATGATCTGTGTGATTTCATAAATGTTTCTGCTGATTTTTCATTCATACTCTGCAAAGTCTTCCTTGTTCATTTGTGTTATTATGACTATCACTGACCATTTTAAATAGTGATCTCTCAAATTTATTTTAGGTGTTTTATTTGTCTTGATAGATTTACAGTCTACTAATAAAGATGTTATCTTATTCTATGGGTATTAGGATAACTTGCATGTTTTACATTTTTGTTGAGGAAGAACATACTGAGATTTCCATATCTATTCCATCAGATCTCTCTCTGTTACAATATTTATTAAGTGATCTTAAAGTAAATAGTTTTTCCTAAAGGTATATTTGAAGGTGTCATTTTTGTATTTAATGTTGTCTTGAAGGCTATCTGGAAACTAACTCTCTGTAACTTCTTACCCTATAATAATTCTGGAACACGTATAAGTCAGGGTAGATCTGGAGAGATGCACTATCTTTCTAGGCCATGGAACAGTGAGTTCATGGTAGTAGTAGTCCAACAGGTATTATATATAACAGATCATGATATCCTGCTTTAAAGAACAAAACAAGAAGGGTGTCATGGCCCCAATAAAACAATGAAAGTCTCCTCAGGAACCCTTCAAGTAGTTTTGCCACTGGCAAAGCCCTTTGTTAATGGCAGCTTCTAGCTGGCGTAAGGGTCTTGAGGTATTTTTTGTTCTAATTAGTGTAGCACGGTCAAGATAAAAATTTTCCACCACAGCCTTGGTGATCCCCCAAATAACAACTCTATCCACAGATCCAAAGATATCAAAATTGATGTGATGCCTCTCTGTCACTCACAGTGACCCTGACAGCAATGCATGATAAGACTGGGTATAGGGAATGGCGACGGGAGCAACTGTGGCTTCCAGGACCCAGACTGTGTTGTGTCCCCATAATGATGTTGCAAACTGATAGAGAAAGAAAGGGGGAGTTTCCTAAGGCCGTCTCAGCAAGCCATTATGGGCAGAACAGCAAAAATCATCAGTATACCCTCCATTCTTTGTCAGCAATAACCACACAAGAGGGGTTCCCCAGAAAGGTAACAGAAATCAGATGTCTGCTTGGCACTGTGGGAGTCAACATGCAGGAAGCCATGTACTTTTTCTCTGAGGGAAAGTGTCCCAATTGCCTGACTCTTAGGGGAAGTTTACAGCATATACCTCAGGTGACAACATCAGTTCTATGAAGTTCACTAAACCCAGAAGGCTTAGATTATTCACCACACTGTGTCAAGTTTTATATGTGGCAGCTATATCCTGCTGCCAGAATACTAGAATGTTAATAGAACGTAAGAGATAGGAATATAAATGTGCCCTGGAACCATAAAGCAGTCTGAATTGAGAGAATAGCTCTTTTTTCAGTATATGAAATCCTTCCCAAACAAGAGCATTATGCAGCTTTCAGATTTCAAGATGACTGGTTGTAAGCATGTGGGGATTGTGAGTTTTTCTAGTCTCTAGGACAGACAGCATCTATACTGTTGGCCTCGTTTCTCTTTTTACCCTCACCCCTATGAAGGGATAATCTTCCCCGAATTCTGTCATCCCAGGATATCAGATGCCATGTTTCTATGCTGCTGTCTCAGGCTTCTGATCTTACCAGGTTCTGGGTGCAGATTTCAGATTGTCCCAGTCATTACTCACCTTTTAGTTTGGTTCTTCCTTGGAGAAGAGGAAATGAGGGTTGGACATTTCTGCTCAACCATATCGAATCTTAAAATTTGTTTTGTTGATTTTTTTTTGAGATAGAGTCCCACTGTGTTGCTCGATGACCTTTAACCCACAGAGATCTGCCTGCCTCTACCTCTTGATTCCTAATGTCAAATGCATGAACCATCACAGTTGGTACCAAATTAATTCTTCTAAATGAAGTCCTCAACTTCTTTTATTTGGTGGATATTCTTTGCTCCATTTTGTGTTTCTTCAGAGTTGAGTTCCTCCAAAGTGGAATCATTGATGATGTATGTTCAGATTAGTATTAAATCTTGTCTTAACCTGTGGTATTTATTCCATAAATTGCTAGTTGGGTTCACTGGTGTTTAGGAGACATAGAGTCCTCTTTAATATAAAGGAAACAGTGGGGAAAACTCCTGTACCAGGGCTACTGATCTGAACCATTCCCACCCAGGTTATTACAATATGAGAAGCTGAGAACTATGTCTGTTTTTTCTTTACTCTAGATTGTTGTTATTTGTCTGACCCATTGAGGGCATGTTTATATGTAGAAATCACAATAACTGGATATTGCCCCCTTCCTCCAGTATTGTATAATGCTCCAAATTAAATTCTTCCTTTTTTGTAACATCTTTCTTTGTCAATAATAGTTTCCATCATGGATTCTGGGTTGTAGATTCATTCCTCACTTGGATCAACTTGTCTGTTATAGGAATTAATACTAATCTCTGAGTTATGGAACATATGGTTTCATCTGCTTGTAGTGAGATCATGAATTTATTATAATGGCTTTTAAACCATTTTGATAGGTCTGAACAAAAAGGAACTATAATGATTCTGCCTTTGTGAAGTAAAATATTTATTATCGTATTTTTAGAGACATCAACAATTTAGAATTAAATAGTAGTCAGGATTTTTTAGGTTAAAATTATAGTATTCATAGATAAGAATCAAAATAGACTCTTTTGTTACTATAATGCAGTTACCATAAAATGTAAGACCTGTAAGTTAGATGAAATATAAAAAGCAGAATGTGGTAGTATATAATTGTGACTTGGCCAACGTGGTGATTCTTCTCTGACTGATACTATATTTATCATTCCTCCCAATCATGCAAAAATCTCTCCCTCATCTGAAGATGAACTATAAGCTATTGCTGTTTTATAGACAAAGCTAACCATGTGCACCAGTTTCATATCATTCTTCCTAAGGTGCTACCTTAGACATGGTGGCATAGTTTTGATTCTTTAGAAATCAATATATGATTTCCTCACAGTTGTCTTGATCTTGTTGGTGATCTACTTTGATAAACTAGCTTGAAGGTACTTTTATAGGAATAAATGCTAAGATTTGCTAGTTTCTCCATTAGATGGAGGGAAGATGTAGCAGCAGGAAGTTTACTACATCATGCAGAGTCTGAGAATTAACAGAAGTACATTAGGAGTAAGTTGCTTCAGATCAAGTGAAATAGATGTCTGAGACAATCTTATCTTAGGTGTCAAGGATAAAGGAAGCTCCTGCAGACACCTGAGATATTATTCATCCATAAGAATCATGGTTGGCTAGCCAAAATTGTATTGCAGTGGTAGGCATCACTAAATATTCACTGAACTAAGGGGCAATCATACCAATTAAACTCTTGGAATGTCACATGAGATGACGAATTTCTACAGAGTTTTAAGCATGTGCTAAAAATGAGAAAAGCATTCATTAAAAGTTAGACTGTGACAGTCAGCCTATCAGCCTGACGGCAGCTAAAAGTCTGTCAAGATATGTAAATTAGCCTTTGTTGCAGGAATGATTAGATAGTAAATTTATAAAAAGGATCCCATAGGAAAATGGTGCTACCCATGTCATCAATGCACTCACTCCAGTACTTAAAACTAGGCGAATGCTCAGCGTAACTTATTAGCAACTTCTGAGAAGTCTTATGTACTACCATATATTTTCCCACAAATACATAAATAATGCTGATTATTTAAAAAACTGTTTTAGTATTTCCATTCCAAGTATTTTACTACAAATTCCAATGGCCCCTAAATCATTCTCCAGAGGCTGTAATAGACAATGGTATAGAATAAGATGCCTCTGACTATCAAGCCCCTCAAAAGCAAACTTTAAATGCTCATTTATGCATTTCTTTTACACTTGATCTACATTACTATTACTATCATAATCACACAACGGATAATGCTATTCACTGAGTATTAGAGATCTATTTCATTAAGAAAGAACATTTCAAAACAGACAAAGATACTGTGAGATTAAATAATTTATTACTGTTGCTATGATGAACACATATACTTGATACTCAATTTTATGTGGAACTTTAAAAAAATAGTTTTGATACAGTATCAAAATTTACACAAGTATTTTGTCAAAAGACCAATGTCCTTTGTATCGCTACTGCAGGCTCTGCTGCAAGCACAAAAACTTGTTTAAATGTCTTCAGATTGTAGGAATACAACAATTGAGGGATGTTTCTAAGCAAGGAAATAAAACAAATTACTTAGACACTAAAACTATAGCAGTTTAAAGGAAAATTCTTAAATTATAAATTAGTTATGATAATTAGGGAGACCTTTTTATATTAAATGAACTCATAAATATTTTCAGAAAATAGAAGGCAGTTTTGAAAGTCACAATTATGCTTTTTTTACTATGACAAATTTCTTCTCATTCCCCTACCAATAATTATTAATATGCTATATAATAAGACCATTCATTTATAGACAACAAAGAATATTGACTGTGAATCAAATCATAAGTTTATAAGCTATCCAGGAATTGTTGTATCCCTACTTTACAATCTTAAACTACAGTAAAAACAGCATTCTGTCACAGGTCTCTTGCACATTCATACAAGAAACTATCATTGCATTTAGATAAACACAAAATATCTATCATAGCATTTCCAGTACACACATTCTATTATTATACATCTATACCAAAAGTCAGAAAACTAGCAAAGCTAGCACACATCTCAAGCAATCTGAACAAGAGCTTTTAGCCTCAATAATGGACATGCGTTAGCTTCCTAAGACATTAGATAGCTGCAGTGATAGGCAAAGAAAGCTTCCGTTTCCTAGTGCAGTGCAAGACTTTAAATTTTACATAAAGTTTATTAAGTATACAGCATGTCTAGAAACTAAATTGTAGAAATGGACAATCTCACAGCTAGAAACACCTAGAAAAATTATGTTTGTTTCCTTGTTAGTTGACATTGGTACATTGAATATATATGAAGGTTTGTATGGTCCAAAGACATGCCTTTATAAACAACTCATCAAAATTAAATTATTTATTTTGACCAATTGAAAATAAATGATACTCTCTGCTAAGCACTCTAAAAATTCCTCCTACCTTTCTAGCTGGTAAAAGATTTTATATTACTTTTTTTAGCACCTCAGAATTCAAATGAGAAAACCAAATATTATCTTGCATCCAACTAATTATGCATCAGGAAGCAATCTTTCCTCAACTGATATAGATATGAGGGAGCTTCCCAACCCAGGTTGTATGCTCGAAAATACTTCTTCATATCTTCCACACAGTAGAAAGTTCCTACCATTAGATACAATGAACAACCTCTATCAAAGCCACAGAGGCTCTACTGGACTCACCAACCATGCAGATTACCCAATATGTCAATCATGGTTGTGAAGAGTCAAAAACGTTTCAGTTGTCATGAAAGTATCATACTAAAACGATTTTCCAAAGCTACCTTGAGACTGCTATGAACACCAAAGTTGAGACATTTAGCGCGTATTAGCTGTATGGGGGAAGGTACACTGAAGGATTTAGAAGGGAAATATGAGCAATGTACAATCACTCCATGTGATGTCATGAGTTCTATTTTGTAGAAACTGAATTTCTTCTTTGACTTCTTTTTCTGCTGTCTCTAGTAGTGGTGAGGTCATGTTTGAAGGCAGTGCTTCTCACATAGGCCCTTTGTACTGGTTTCCTGACAAATGTTGCCTAATTCCAGGACAGGAGCCTGCAGCATCTCCAAGTTTCCTCCACACAACCTTAAAAAAAATAAAAGAGGTAAGTAAATTAGGTGTTATCTTGCAGAAACAGATGTGAATTTGAGGGGGGAAATGAAAGGTTCAAAGATGAGTGAAAAGACGAGACAAACTCTCCACATGGATGGGTTGAAACACAAAGTAAAGCATGATAGTGACAACTTTGTGATGGTGACAATTTCTGAAACACAAGAACTTATCATCAGCTATAGTGCTATACCTCACTCCAGCAATCAGGGCTGACATTTTTAAAAGATATAACATCTCACTCTAGCTATCTTAGTGGTCCTCAACCCTGACTTAACAGTAATCCTCACCTACAAAATTCTGAAGATGCTGGCAGAAAGGAGGTACCAATATCTGTAATTTTATTTAAAGTTCCCAAAGTAATTTCCATGTGCATTTAGAATTAAGAGCTCTTTGTTAAAAGAGCAAACTTGCATCTGTAACATACACCTGTAACAAGAGATATAATGCCTAATTCATTTAGAAAAGTGAGTTTGTATTTTTGAGCCACATAAATTCTAATCTTCTAATCTTAGTTTCCTGATCTTTGCAATGTAGGAGATGTGGTCATCATACAACTCTGCTAGTGAGCTACTACAGAATTCTCTCCTTTCCAGAAGAGAAAAAACATAAACATAGGGTTAAGAAAATTCAGAAATTATTGAAATAAATACAATTACACCTAATTAAAAAATGGTCCAGTTTGGGTGAATCTTATAGCAAAAAGAAAAAATCAAGAATAACATGAGTATAAAACTAAGGAAGTCACCAAAAATGCCACTATATAACTAGAATAAACACAAGCATGTCTACACACTGTTGAACAACCTAGCCACCCTAGACTGTTCACTATGCAGATATTGTTAGACTAAAGTAGTTTACAAAACAGTGCTCTGACATGAACCCCAAACCAGTTTGTTCGTTAGAAATTGAGAGACTATTTCTTTTTATTTTGCTTCTAGTTAGAAGTTAATTCACCGGGGACATGCACTATCATTTACAATGATGTACAGACAGCCCTGCTTTTCTTCATTTCAAAGACAGTGAAACTAAGACATCACCACTACACGCACAACATCTTATAACACTCAAAGGGAATTTTAGTTATGGCCTTTAAATAGCAGGAATAGAATTTTACAGCAATGGGTAGTTTCAGCTATATACAGGAAGTCAAGAAAGTCTCAAATGATGCCATGTACTTCCCATTTGTAGCCCATAGATAAAATCAGTTCTACCAAGAATGTCTTGAATGTCTGATTTTGAAGTAAAAGATATATCTGAAGACCAGAGAATACCTGCAGATATTTAAAAAAAAACCTGGTTATTGTAATTAAATAATGGAACTCCTGTTCAGTTACCGAATTATGGAACACAAGGGGTCCCACCCAGGTATTACAATGGGGGAAAAGGAAACTCCTGCTGATGTCAGAACTCTGAACTAAAGCAGTGACACTAGGGGTGCAATGTAGATAAAAAAGCAGAAGTCTATGCACAAGAGTATGATTGAGATCACCAAGTATCTCAACTGTCATTTGGAGATTTTGGACAAATTTAAAATGACAAGGTCACTAAAAATGATGATTATGATTCTCAGAGGGCAGTATATTCATAGGTAGAAGAGAACCAACAAACCATTCATTAAACAATGTGATAGTCTACAGAAAGAGTCTTTTCGGTTTGTTGATGTTACCTGCTTATATCCTGGAGGAATATCAGTAACTGACAAGATTTTCATTACCTGAGTTCTTGCAGAACCTTATGAAGTTTATCATGGCACATATAACTCTGTATTACTATGAAAGTTTATAGATCTTCAAATAGGAAGTATTTGTAATCTTTGTTACCTTCCAGGAAAATTATTTATTAAGCTGCCTTATAATCTGCTTTCTTAACTATCCACCCTGTAGTGTCCTTTTGAGTTTATTCTCCAGTTATTCCTGTGTACCCTTGATGGTTGTGTAATTTATAATTGTGCCATGGGTACTATTTTATGTCATTTCCAAATGAGTTTTAAAAGTAAGTGCTAAGGTTTGATTTCTATTTTGCATTATATTATAGGGATCAAAATCAAACATCAACAATTAGAAAAAGATACCCTATAAGAAATTTAAAAAAAAAGAAGGGTGGGCTTAGGGTTGCCTTCTTGCATAGTTAAAAGACCACTGGAATATAGTATCCATTTAAAGCAAACAAAAAGATCAACAAAAACTAACCATGATCCCAAGACATGTTCAGAAAGTTTTTCATAAGAAAGGAAGAGAAGGGCAGAGGCACGAGGGCAAAAGTCAATCTGGTATTAAGCAAAATAAACAAGGTATTATCTATAGGGCAGAGTGCTTTCATTCGTTATGATGAGAGGTAGGAGTCGCTGGTCCTCAAAGGAGAACTGGCTAATATGTTGACTTCACTAATGAGTTTGAGCATATAACTTCGTTTCTGGGTCTTAGCTCCTTCAAACATACACCGAGTGCTGGGGCTCTTGGCCAAAGTGTCACACCCAAATCACCTGTAACTGATATTATTGATGTCAAAGGCATAAATTCAATGAAGGAGCTCCACATATTCCTAGGAAGTCACCAGAAGATGACTCTGTGCTTCTCTCCCAGTACTATAATTCCCATCAACTGACCTTTATTTGTTTTTGATAGCTAATAGATGAGCAGCAATGAAAACCTAAGGCTTATAAATCAAAGCTAAACATTTATCTAAGGTAAATAGTGAAACAGAAAGATCTTAAGCAAACTTTGAAATGCTACAATGAGTAAACATTGGTGCATGGAGAAAATGATATGTAGAACCATGACCAATTAAAACCAAAGAACAGATGTGCAGCAATGAAAGGTGCTTGGAAAGGATTGCAAAACAAAAGCAGCCACAACACAGGTAAGCAAGAGATTTGGAAATTATTACCCCAGCACATATAAAATGCCCTTGGGACTTAATGATCATTTACTGGATTCCAGAAACATCTTGAAGTGGTGAATCATAGGTCTGAGAATATACAGGATTGATAAATGCAAAGCTAAAGGGTATTTCTATGCAAGTTTTCCATTCTGATATAAGCATATAATGTGAGATTAAAAACACAATGTAACAATACAAATTCAATTAAAACTTGGGCCTGGCCATGACTTCTTGCATTTAACAAATGTATTGCTCTATAATTGTTCATTTAGTTCTTTAAAGCTGCCTGACTGTATTCTTGATTAAACAATATGTCAATCAATAATCACATTTACATGTATTTAACTGACTTATCTTGTTTCCAGGATAGATTTCTGCTCTTCTATACAATTGGTACACCTAGCTATGCAATGTCTAAGTTTGAGTTATCTCATGAAAAGTAAAGACAATACTTAGTATGATATGATGGGTATATCACGTAAATATTAGGTAGCAAAGTAATTGATTTCTGGGATTGTTCATTATAAGTTTTCATTATTTTTATAATGTCTTAAATTCAATATTTAAAAAGGTTTATAGGTCTTTCTGGAATGCAGGACTGACTGATCATTTCTGACCACACCCAGGGCTTTTCATGTAGTAGGTAACCACTAACTATATCACCAATCTCACTGATCTTGGTGATTTTTAGCATGACTATGAAAATATCTCTGTAATAAAACAAACTGAAAATAAAAACAAAAGCAATTGTTTTATTTTCATGAAATAATGTAAAGATATTTGATTATCAATTTCAAAGTAGATATTCTTAAAAGAATAACTAAGCTGCGATGAGGCTTTCAACACAGAATACACAATAAAGCACATCAAACTTACATTGCACATTTCTCTGACTATAGCTTTTTCTGTCTCACTAAGGTCATGGTCATACTCTTTACCCTGTTGACGATCTATAGTTTCCTCAACATCCAAGACCTGGATTCATTGAAAAAGAAAAGCAAATTTCACATGGGAAAAATCTGTTAGTTTATGATAATACCATTAAGGACCTCCACTATGTCAAATCTTAAGATTTCTCCATGTCTGCATATCAGAATGCATTCATATATGGCAAAATCTTTTTAAGTGGTTAGTTGTTCTGACACCTGGAATGAATTTCAATAATTTTTTCATTCAAAGCAATATATTTTATCACTAATAGTGAACTGAATTCACTAATGTCTAAAATAATTAGATACAACTAATTTGGTCATTAAGATAATTAATAGTGTGAACCATTTTTGATACAGTCAATAATTCTTGGTCCAATACAACAGTGGATATAATTCATTATATGCCAAATGGTCTGAGTGATATGTAGACAAGGCACATATAAAAGATGGCTACAAAATAATAGGCCTGTTAAGGATGCAGATGGGGACTACTGAGCTCACAGTTCTCACCTGGGCTAGCCTAAGACAGAGATATAGGAATGGATCTTCAAAAGAATACAGACCCCTTACAATGAAAATATCCAAACACTTCAAATATTTTTCATTTGAACAAAGTGTGTTTTTAACTGTCTTCTAGGCAAGTTTATTGACCTATGTTTCTTTTTTTCTAAATTGTCCTGAAATAGACTAAATATATTACTTTTAAAGTGTGAACATTTTTGTAGTAACAGTCAGTAGAACGGAAGGGTGCTGTTTGTCACTGTAGAAGTAGTTTGAAAGCCAAAGCACTGATGTATCACAAAAACTAATTCTTATCTTGAGCATCCACACTGAATTGTGACTTACTAAATAGTGTCATCATAGTCAGGGATACCACCTCTAAGGGTGTGTCCCAATAATTATCACCAACGAATAGTTAGGGTCTTTATTTCAAGTTCATAAACACTGAGACTAAGTTTAATATTTTAATAGTCTTATTCAAAAACGTATACTCATTATCACTATAATCACAATATTTTCTTTAAAAGTCTTGATAGTACCTTAATAATTATTCTTTGTATACTGAGAAAAATGCTGACTCTTAAGTCATTCAAAATCTAAAGATCCCTTTGAACATCTGCCTACAAATTTGATTTGTAATGCACCTCAGAACACTGTGAAGTCCAAATCAGTTAATCTCTACTAAATCAGGTTTCAATTAATAGCAGTCACGAATTTTGGAGCCAGGAAAATACAGTATCATTGAAACAGACCTGCTTGTCTTGCTGATTTACATTTTGAACCATTGTTCTCTGGCTACATAATTTTGCCCACTGATCTTATGAAATGTTTTCCAAGTTGTATTTATTTCTCCTGACACAGGAAGTCCCAGCAGCAAGTACACTTGATATTTAAGAACATCTAAAAATCTCTGATGTTAAAGTATCATCAACTACACACCAAGGAAACTAATGTATTCTCCTGATAACACACCCTCTCCTTCTCCTGAGACATTTTTCACGGAAATTAGAGAACAATTTCATAGAAAACCAAGGGTCTCTTTCTTGCCCTTACTGTACTTTGAGGCTACATTCAGAGCTGCCCTGAGAAATGAGAAAATTTCCATGTGGCCCATTATGTGCATTGGATTTAAATGTCATATTTGACATTCAACAAAACAGCAGGGTGAAATGGCTTCTGAATTGTTTGAGTAGTAGGGCAAGGTGGTGCTTTTGGATTTTGTGCAAAAAATCTTACACTGCTACAAAATTGAAGTTGATCTGTGGTCTCTTTTCCAATTCCAGAATGCTTTCAGAAGGTCAGTGCCCATTCATGCTAAAGGTCAATCAAATACTAATTCAGAGAAGAAAAATGCTTATCACTCAATGAGCTAGCACCTGCCAGAGACAGGACAGCGCCCTGAATGCTTGCTATAGCTTTACACCAACTTCTCTCAGTTGCTGGTTACATATTTTCCCAATATAGGAAGGATAAAGTGCACTGCCAATGGCTACCAGCATGGCTCTCTCGCCTGCCCTCATCTGCAGTCAGTACATGTCTAAAGAATGCAAATTCACTTTTCTATTAGCCAAAGTGAAATAGCCTGAGAGAAACTAGAAACATTTTAGATGATATGGCACACTCCAAAAAGGGTAACTTCAGTCTGACAGTAAGTCAGAAAGTGAAATAATTTAAGTTATAAAACTTATGCCAAAGTTGACCTTGAGCCTTCTACCTGCACTATGGCTCAGAAAGGGTTGATAAAACACTTCAAAGTCATAAACCTATCTAAAGAACAGTATTTCATACTTAGAAATTATTTCAGTTTTTAAGGTTATTTTAAAACCTTTGCCTGTATGAGTTATCAGTTTCTACTTTTAGGTAAACATTTAAATTATTTTTTATTAATTTTAGTTATAATACTTAATAATTTTATCTTCTGGAAATATCATTAATTAATGCAATAATTCATTTTTTGCCCAAATTTTTATTAAGTCACCATAAAATTGGAAGTAAAAGCCAAAACTAGAGACCATTTTTTTCTACTATGCCTATAGAGAAACACTAACTGCAATTTGAAGACTTAAGTAGAAGAAAAAGTAGGTTGAAGTTTATTTCATTACTCATTGAATAATCATGTAATAACTTTAACTGCCTTTCTTACTTTGATAATCTTACTAGTGCTATACATTGGTAACATCTACACAATAACATTTCACATATAAAAATTGTAGCATCTTTCACATGGGTTTGCATGCACAGCAGACTTCAACTTCAATGCAGATAGAAATGAATCACAGTACTCAAACAAAATAACAAAAGTAGAGATTTGACCTTAAACGCTCAAGCCCAGTGTCAGTTCAGTAATTAAAATCAGAGATTAAAAAGTTATACCAGCAAAAGGCTTAAAAATAAAGTATGTATGGTTACAGCAAGACTGAGGACTGCCAGACTACAGCAAACAGACCACAACACAACCGAGGTTCTGGGTAAATGGTTACCTTAAGAGAATGTACCACAGGTTCAGGCTGCTGAGAAGGTGTGGTATGTCCACTGAAGCTAGCTGGAGAGTTGGGTGAACTGTTATTCCCATCAGCCCCTGATGACAACCTAAAAGAACCCTTAGTAGAAAATCAACAACTTTGTTATTAAAACAAAAGTCGTTTATTACTATATAGGTGCCATTTAACATTCAATCCCACCATCAAATGAGCAACATCCCTTTTGTCTATTTTTTCTACTATCCCCCTCAATTTTTTTAGCCTGTCTTAAGCCAGTCTCAGTCTATTCATTGGAATACACTTGCTACTTAAGCAATAAAAAAACAAGAACTATCCCCTTAAATACCTGAATGCCATCTCCAACTCACTAAAGGGTACAATGCTCCCAAGGAATGGCCATTGAGAACATTTCAGGAATAATTTTTGAAACCTAACGACCTGAAGAGCAATGAATCTATGAGTCACTCTGCAGCTGAGTTAAACACGTTTATCCAGCAGATCAAATGTCATATTCCGTACGTCTTAGAAAAACACTAGCACATCACACTGTTGTATTTGAGAAATTGTGTCTCTTGTTAAAAAAAAACTTTGTTGAGTTTAATACCTATAATAATGTAACATTTTTAAAAGAGATTTAACTAAATTCAACATTTCCTTGAGCAAGTATTCGTTTATTAACCTCCTTTGAAATGAAAACCAAAATAGATACAATTTACATATTTGTTCATCTGTGAATCTTCAACTCAGTGGGTGAGAAATGATTAATTAAACCTGTGGAAGCCACAGTCATCTCAGGGGTCTGCAATTTTCCTGAATATTGACTGAGGGAAGACTAATGGATCCACAAGGGAAAAGGGAGACGCAATTATCATCTCTTAGGAAAGTAGCAAGGGGAATTTTCCAAAGCTGGATTTTGTAGAATATTTTATTCTTAAGGAACCTGAGGAATTTTAATTTCTGCCCATCAACAAAACTACAGATTTGGCCACAACTAGTAGAGTCATCAGCGATCTACTTAGCTAGTCCTGTTAACATAATCTCCTGAGTAGTAGGAACCACTGAAGGTGCATTGTGAATTCAGAAAGGGAGAGATAATGGTATTTGGAGACATGCAGTTACAACAGGTATAGGCAATAGTGATACTTTTAGGGAAGGGAGGGACAAGCTGCACATAGCAGCAATTCCTAGAAACCATCTATATGGCTATATACACCCAATGTTATTCACATAGAATGTAACAACCCCTAACATTTAGAATATTATGCTACTTCTTTTGTTGCTGTTGTTTCTTTCTAAACCCTTCAAGGCAAACCTATGAAGGAAAGATGCATTTTTTTTTCTGTTACAAGAACTGTGCAATCTAACACCTCCTGCTTGCTACCCAAACTAACCACTAACAAGAGGAAGCAGACCAATGAGATATCCTTATGCTCTTTTAGCTTCTTTCCTTGATTGCTACAAAATTTTATGTGAAAAGCAGGAGATAAAATAGCCTGACAAATATACAAATATAGACCCCCCCAAACCTACGTGAAAATTAAATTATTAAATTTGTTTTTTCTTAGTTTGTAACTTGGATCAGACATAATAACACTAATGTCAATAATAACAAGGAAATTGTCTGCAATTTAATGAGAGGTAGAAAACTGACTTTTGCAGGCCCTAAATTTTACAGTTTTTCTCTTTAGATTACGTGATTCCAAAGGGATGAGTGACAAGGAACTTCTTCCTCCCTGAGGGACACTGTTCCTCTGCAGTTTTTGTCCCCTGCTGGTACTTCATTCAGCAAAGCTTGCTGTGGCCAGGTGGGGAGTGGGGGTGGTATGCATTCAGTTCACCTCCATTTAGAACAGTACGTTACTGTGCCATTTTTCTTCTGCTTTGTGATCTGATGCACAAGACCATAAACACTCCTGTTGTGTGTGATCATCCTGCCATTTCCTTCCTGAAGTCCCCTCTTATGAAAAATTTCTTTCTAAATCTTCTCTTCATGTGTTTAACCAAAAGGCAGAAACATCAGTAATAGCATGATTTTCTTGGACCGGGGAACCTCTGCTTTTAAAAACATTTTAGATTAAACTCAACATTAAACTATCTTTGAACCTAATGACCCGAGTCAATTGGCATTGTTGAAACTTAGGAAGACTCTTGTGCTGATCATAGCTACTAAGAAAAAAGTAAATGCTTTTATTAGTTTCCTTTCAAAATGGTTATAATAAGTTCTCACCTGGAATATTGATTAGGGGAAAATGTATTTTTCAAAGCCTTAACTTTAAATTAGCTTTGAGGTCCATGGGCTAGCAATCAACCTGAAAAACTAAGGTGAATCTCTCTCTCTCTCTCTTTCTCTCTCTCATACACACACACACGTACACTAACTCTTCCTCTGCCTCTCTCCCCCTCTCTATTTTCCCTCCCAAATATTAGATAGACGATATGTGTGTGTGTGTGTGTGTGTGTGTGTGTGTGTATATATATATATATATATATATATATAGAGAGAGAGAGAGAGAGAGAGAGA
>NW_021604569.1:2344830-2379575 GCF_004785775.1 Grammomys surdaster | reverse complement strand
AGAGAGAGAGAGAGAGAGAGAGAGAGAGAGAGAGAGAGAGAGAATAGATATCTTTATATATAATATTTGGGAGGATCAAAAGTAACAAAATTCATGGTAAAATTTAACAGCAAATGTACTAAATGGCTTTATGGATTGTACCAAAAGAATCTAGCATCTCATTCTGCTTCAAGTAACACATTAGAAGTTCAGCTTTCTAAATGCTTATGAGGATATTTGGAGAATTACCTAGGCTCATTCAGTATGTACTCTCAGTTGACATATTCATTTTGACTAAACTAGTCTTTAATGTGCTACTGAGTAGAATACAGTACACCAAATAATATTAAATAGTCTCTCAGAGCCTGTTTCAATAAGATTAAGGCCTTTTATTTAAATTATACTAGGCTGACTCAGAAGACAAGGAATTTAAACATAGAAAACCTTAATAAAATTGTAACTATGATTCCCATCTTGAGTTGTTTGTGTTCAAGCCACATATGAAGAGATGCTGCAAATACATATGATACACAAAAATATCCAGACACCAGTCAGTGGGCAAGGGATCTATTTCTAGGCTACACTGATGCACCTGGACTTTACACTTTTTTTTCTAAGGGTGCTTTTGCCCCCTCCTATAGGCTTGCTCAAACTTGAAATGTAGGTCAGAATAAACTAGAACAACTGGTAAGAGGTAAAGGATTCCAGTCCACTCTTGCTCTCCCACCCCTTCCCATACAATCACCTTCTTCCATGTACAGAAACTTAGTATCTACACCCCCCTCCCCAACTATAATATTTCTTCTAGCAACAAAGGCTATCTGGTTATACACAAGTAAATGCAGACAGCTGGCTCATCTTCACTCACCGGGAGAGAGGGCAGGCATCGTCCTATTCCTCGGCACCCTTGCCACCACTGCAAGACCCGCCGGGCTCTGGGCCCCCAGCCTTTCTCCATATTTGAGCTGTTTCTAGTTGGAGGTTGACTTCTATTCTGGGTGGCCTTATATTTGGAACAATATGGTACAATCACTCAGAAAAATACTGTTTCCCAAGACTCAAGAAAGCAGACAGAATAAGCTTAGTGAGATGAACCACAACGACCACAATGGCAAGCTATAACATGCACCCGCAGGTTAGGGGAAAATCCAAAATAACAGTCAGAAGTCTATGTGGGACCTCACAGTGATGTCTCGTACACAACAATAACTGCACTCTCAAGCTACCAGAAGGAGATGCTAAAAGGGAAATTAACAAAAACCACTTCAAGATAAATGATGTCATTTCATGGATTTTACCTATTAGGAAAAAATTATCACAAGTCTTCCAGATATATAATTTGTGGACTGTCTAAACTTAACATTAATAATAAGTAATGTAATTTGAAGCAATAGGTACTTTTGGTAAAGGATACAAGTTCAAGATTTAACCAATAATAATATTAAGTTCCCAACAAAATTGTTGCATTGTGAAAATTAAAAAGTATTAAGAAATTATAATTGCATGAAAATAGCTTTTATACTCTAGTTTTTAATAATTTACTCAATGTTTAAATTTGTATACTCATTGGTAGTAGAAACAATATAAATGAATAAAAAAGAAAATTCTGAAACTAATTTCCCTGAAACTAATTTCCCTGAAATTTCAGCTTTGTACTATAACCTACCTGTATAAGTCTATTAAAATGTTCAGAAGCAAAATAAACTTATTTGAATTAGGTATCATTTTTATTCCTAAGACTACTGTTTCCCAAAGCAAAACAACCAAACAAAATATCACACATTCCCACACAGTGGCCAATGATCCCAGTGTGGAAATGTGTAGGTTAATTCTGAGATATCAAAACTGAGAATAAAATATTTTAGTTCTCCTTTTCAGGGATGAAGTTTCAGTCTTCTCCAAACCACAATCTATTAGACACTGTCTATTAGGCCTACCTATTAAAGTGCCAACTGTTATCCAATACCAAATGGGTAGACCTGAAGACATATGTATGAACAACATCATTCAGACTGAGTATGTTATATTTAGGAACATAACTGTATATACATATATGCCTAAAACAGCAACTAATCAAAAAGGAGATTGTGGATTTGAATTAAAACCAGGAGGGCTATATGACAGAGCTTGAACAGAAAAGGAGAAAAGGAAAATGATGTAATTATATTATAATCTCGAAAAGAAAAGATTTTTAAGAAGCATTATGTTCTCATAAGTACGATTTCTAGAAGATGGTGTTTTGGTGTGATTTTTCACAGTAATTTTAGGGGTGGAACAACAGAGAAGATAGATAGTCTTAAGTCAGAGGTAGCAAGCAGTTCCAGCAGTTGACTGGGCTCACTCTGCGAAGTCGGCACTGAGATGCTTACCATGTCTTACATATTCTGCTCTTCATACATATCAGAAAATTGTATATCTGTGCCAGAGTCAGTGATCACATCAGCATGCAATACTGATGTGAACTCATTCTTTAGTTAAGTGTTTCATATGTAAATATCTGACCTTATTTAATCATCAAAATGATTATATTCAACAATATATAAAATGGTTGATGGCTTTAAGTTTACTAGTCACCCACACTAATCAATTTTATTTCTGAGAGAATTGTTAATCATGTACTTCACCCATGAAATCTACAACAGAATCTCAATCTGAGAAGTCTGCAAGCATGAAGAGCTTTTCAGAGCATATACAAAAAGAATGCACAATATTTTCCCACTGTGGGGATGCTCATGCGACATAAGGTAGGTGCACACATAAGGCTTATAACAAGATTCTTTCTTTGTAAAAAACATCAAATATGTTTATACTGTATCACTAAGCCCATGAATGGGAGTAATATACAAAAACCACTTGGTTGTAGAACAAACAATTTGATGGTATAACTATTTTAAAGAAAAATTATGCTTCTGGAAAATCAGGATTCTTGATTTGCTAACATATGTCAACACATGTAAAAATGCATTCTGAGGAAACTATTGTCATTCGACCTTCATTCACACTAACAACAAATCTCAGGTTTTGTCAGCTCTCTGATTATCTACCATGAAATTTTCTCAAGGCAACTTCATACAGTAGAAGAAATCTTCAGTATCTCTACCTTTGGAATGATTTCCAGCAACATGGGAAATCCAATCCTTTTCAACAACTATCCCATTAAGTGTTACTAATACACTAATAACCTAGCTGCCATTACATTGAAATAATTTTTGAAAGTTAAATTATTGATTTTCTACATATTCTTTAATATAATTTCTATGTATAGTTTGACATTGTGAGTCAATAAGAAAAATATTTATACTTTGAGACAAGAAAGAAGATGGATGTAAGAAGTGTACAATAATGATTTGTTTTATTTTCTCAAACTCTAGAAATAGCCATACTGAAAAAGCCATAGAAACATTAGAAATCTGTGAGAAGGGAGAAGTAAAACTTAAGACCTGAGAGAAAGACAAAGGGGACTGTCCAAGGTTTGCTCATAAGACAAGGTATCTCAGAAAACCATGGCTAAAATAAAATTTCCTCTTGAAAGATTAATAGGCAAATCCATTAATAATGACTCATTGAGAATCTTGGGAATAAAGAATTGGAAAACATAAAGTAGCTGCAATTTAAGCTAAGAGTATCTTTGCCCTTCTGAGTCAGGACTGATCTACAGACTTCTTCACTGACTTAGAAAGGAAGAGGAAAGAAGAACCATTCCCAAATCCCCTACACAGGAGTTGTACTGAAGTCAGTGCCTATAGTCTCAGGATTTGAGCGGTCAGAATTTTAATGACTCTTAAAATTCCTCTGTACTTAAACAGAAATTCAACTTTCAATCAGCATATCAGGGCACTTAACTTCCAATCAGGACCCTTTTAGTGAATAGTTGTAATTATCTGAATATATACAGGGTCTTCAAAGATATAGTAGTATCTCTCTTCTTAATATTTCTTAATGGGTTACATATGTATATTAAGAAATCAAAAGCCAATTTTGCAAAACAATTTCACTTAATCATGATTTTCTCAAATTTGAGTCAATACATATTATTAATTAATTCTTGCAAAAGTCACAAAATTATCTATTATTCTTTTAGACGAAACATAATTCACAAAAGATGATTATTCCAAGTTTGATCTGAGCTCTCGACAATACAGAGAATTTGCCTAAAAAATTAAGCATCCACAAAAATTTTTCCCAATGATTCACTGTAATTAAGGAAAATGAAATTAAAATTGATAATGTTTCCTGAGTTTTATATTCTACTATGGAATTCTGCAATATGGACACACCAGACTTATTATTAAACACACACACAGAAACACACATGCAAATGAATGCAAAAATTGAATCTTTGCTTAATCCTATTGACTCTTATTCTAATTACTTAAAAAGGAATACTATGTTTCTTTGTATAATCTCTACTTTTAGGAACTGCAAAACTGCTGCACACGAAGAGAAGTGTAGATTAAATAAGAGATGTGAAGATCATTTTGGCAGACTATTCAGAAGATTTCATTGTATAGATAGGCAATGATATATACCCCCTGCTTTGCATTTAAGATTATTTTTATTCAAATAAAATCTAAAATTATCTTTAAAATATATTAAAAACTTATTTAGAAATTGTATATATCTCCCTTCAAGAATGAAGTCAGGGAGTTCAGACCCCTCGCAATAATACAGACTACTGCCACTGTTCTTAGCTGCCTATTTGATAGTAAGATACTGTTTTTGACAATTGATGGTCACTTTAGTGTCAAAACATGGAAAAACAAAGCTGGTAATGACCAGGAAGACTTTTTAAAGGCTGGCTAACTATCACGGTGCCAGAAGGTGCTACTTAGTCTGCTGAAAGAGGAAAGTCATCAACAGAAGTGCTAAGATATGAACACTACAAGAATGACCAGCTTGCCAAGTTATCACAGGGATTCAACAGTGGCTGGACTGTTAGGGGGGTAACCAACCATATTCCAGTTAGATTTAGGGCCCATTCCACAGAAGAAAAACACTTGCCTGGTACTGTAAATCTAGCCAAGAACCTGGGGTTAGGCAGGCAAGACCCCAGGGATGAACCTACTGCTAGTATTTTTCTAAATGGACATCAATTTCCTCCATAAATGCACATCTGCCTCCATACCTATGGATTAGTGCAGCCCTCAGTTCTCTTCAGAGAAGCTTCTCTGTACAGTGGAAGGTACTAATATAAAAACCCATAAGTCACCAAAGTACGGAGAATAATTGTCTGGGAAATGATTAGCTATAAATTAAATATCTCTACCATATCTCTTTCCTCCTAGGCTAAGGGAAATTTGGGAAGAGGAGGTGAAAAGGCTCTTAGATCCAGAAGTCAGGAGTTCTAGGGTGAAACACTTTCTTCTGGATAAGACAAGACCAATGCACTCACGAACTCACTGCAGTTATGGTTGCCTGCACAGGACTTGCATAAGATCAATCCAATAAACTATCCAGTAGTGAGGAGGAGAGGGTCAGGAGCCTCTGCCCCAGGTTACTGACAGCTGATGGCTACTCAAGTAGGGATAACCTTTAGGAGTGTGGTACCTTGTAGATTGACCATTCTCCAGTGAATTACACCATTGTATACATGGGCAGAATTAACTAAATGCAATGGGTTATTAACAAAAATAACAACAAAAATGGAACTCAGCAGGAAGTATAACAAGGTAAAAGGTACCAGAGAAGGTAAAAGGAGGAAAAGGAGGAGTAGAAAGCAAATGCAATCAAATTATATTTTGTGTATGTGTGTACACATATATGTAATTCTCAAAGAATTAAAGAAAATACTATATTAAAATAAATCTATACTTATATAGATTATTTATTCATTTAAACATTTTAGGTAACTATCATATAATATAGTTACACCATGTAATTTTATATTCTAATGAATTTTTATTGAAAACACAGTAAGTTTGAATTATGAACTCTATATGACATTTAGAAGCTGCATGCCTTTAAGAAAGCTATGTGATCTCTCTGGACATCTGTTTCCTCATCCACAAATTATAGGTATTAATGATAAAATGTAATGGATTTCATTCTATGGATTTGAGAGATGACATGAGACAGTCTCTCAGAACACTGCTATCTCATATAACTGCTCTCTGTTTACTCTAATTATCGGGAACGTTTTTGGTTTGGTTGTCAACACATTTTATAATGTGTCAATTTACTTTCACATGTTTTTATATATAGAAATATCTCTCAACTGGGAGCAAATTTATTTTCCAGGGAGACACCTTTGGAGAAAAAAGTTTCTCTGGGCGTATTACTGTCTAAAGTAGGCAGTTTCTATGACTACTGAGTTCATAGATGCCCAAGATATGGCTAGGCACTGTGTAACTCAGAGGCTCATCTCCATCAGAACAAAAAAGGATGCTATCCAAATTGTTAAGCAACCCTGCTTTAGAGAACAAGATCACGTAGAAAAACTACAAGGCAACAGTTATTTGATCACTCTGGAGATGGTGCAGAACTTTTAAGAGGGGTCTGTGACCCTCTGGGGCAAGCACCTCACAGTATTTGGACTTTGAGAGCATATAGCCTCACCTAATTTCCAGTTTGTTCTCAGTATGACAAGAAGTGATCTCCATCTCAGCTTCCTGCTCCAACTACTTGCTGTCGTGTCTCCCCCACAATTGTGGTTCTCACTCTTTGTAACCATAAGCTTAAACAGACACATACTTCTCTAAACTGCTTTGATCATGGTTATTTAGCATTGCAACTATAAGAAATTAATACAACCATGATAACAAATGCTGCACATAAAAAACATTTAGAGTTTGAAATTATTTAAAAAGAAAGTATCTATACTTCAGTCCTCAAGCAATCTAAGTAAAATATATTCACAAACAGGAAATTATTCTTAGAAATGGATTTAAACTAAATAATAGCCTTAATAACCTACAGTATCAATACTATAAAAAAATATACACTATATGAGCAGACAAAAGGCAATGATCCAAAGAACAGAGTCCCATAAAGAGAAACATAGCAGGCAGCAGTTCCTTAAAAACAGATGTATCGAATGAAATGGGTAGTATTTTAGGGGACTTGTGAAGCAAAAACAGAGTGTTGTTAGTATGCAAACACTATAGACTATATTTTAAACATGTTCACTAGGAAAAAAAACTGTCATCAAATAGAAGTAAAGACTGTGACATATAGAACAGCATACTGTCCCTGGTCAAAGCATTCTGAAACATGCAGAGAGAAATTAGAAGACATCTGGACACACATTTCAGTGATGAGAATTTGCTTTGCACATAGTCGGGACATTGAGTCTGTTTACACACATGTCTCCACAGTTGACAAGGAGACACATGGAAGGCTCCTCTTACTCGTAACTGCTCCCAATCACTGGGCTCCTACTACATGTTAGGACTACCAAAATGCTATCAGTCACAATATTAAAACTGACCAATACAAACTATCATTATAGTTTATAATAGTTATAAACTGCAATATAATAGTTTATAATATAGTAAATACCTCCTTTCATAATACATAGACAATGAATGTCTAAAATGTGTAAGGGATTCAAGCAATTCAATAGCATAAAACCAAGTAAGTCAGTTAGAAAGAGGGCCAGGAACTCGTACACACATTTTTGTTTCAGTTAAAATCACTGTTTCCTTCTATCTTAGGCTCCAGAGAGCTAGGATTATAGGTGAGATCCACTGTTATGCAACCTTATTAGACATTTCTCAAAAAGAAAACAAAGTCAATGAACCAACAGATAAGTGAAAAAACTGTTAATATCCATAATGACTATGGGAATGTAATGGCAAACACCCAAACCCAGTTAGAAAAGCAATTGTTAAAAGTACAACAGATAACAAGTTCTGGAAAGGTGTTCACAGGAATTTGAACTGATATATCACTGGTGGGAAAGCAAACCAGTTCGACTACAATGGAAAACAAAGAATATGTTACCTGAAAATAGAACTACAGTGTGATCTATTATGTGAATACTATCTAGTATGTGAATACTGCATATTTCAAAAACAAAAAGAAAGAAAGAAAGAAAGAAAGAAAGAAAGGAAGGAAGGAAGGAAGGAAGGAAGGAAGGAAGGAAGGAAGGACAAAGGAAAGACATGAGACTGAAGAAATATCTGTCCTTCAATTTCCAATGCAATAGTATTGGAAATAGCTAAGATATATTAATAACCTGACAACAGAGACATCTACATATACATATAAAAATAGATGTGTATACACATATGTAAATGAATACTATTCAACCATGCAGAGGATAAAATTCTATCATTTTTGACAATACAGATATACCTGAACTATACTGTATTAAGTGTAATAAGCCAGGAAAAGAATGACAAAAAGATGATGTTATCTTATTCATATGTGGAATCTTAAAAAGTTGATCGTGTAATAGTGAAGCAAATGGGCTGGCTACCAGAGTTGAATGGAAGGAGAAGTGTTAAGAAGCTGTTGGCCAAATAATAGAGTGTATCAATTAGCAGGAATAGGAGTTCAAGAGGTCTATTCTACAATATACTAGTAATAATGCGTTAGCTTTATTTATTGTTAGTTTGTAGAATGCTAGCAATAAACATACAGCCACAAAAAATAACTGTATGAGAGAATATATATTTATTAGTTGGATTTACTGTTTCACTTGTGTGTCTTTTTCCAACCATCTTTGGTGACATAGTGTTTTGTATGACACATAAAAACACATTTTTTAAAATGATTAACTTATTACTATTAAATACATGTGTGTACATGAGTGTTGGTATGTACATGCCACAGCACACATGCAGGGGACAGAGGAAAATTTCTTGAAGTCAATTTCCACTCCCACCATGGGTGTCAGGGATAAAGCTGGTCTTTAGGTTTGCACAGATGTTGTACCTGATGAGTCATTTCACTGGCCCCAAACTTCAAGACATATTAAGTAGGTAGTTGGTGTTGTTCTCAATAACTTATACTTCATAAGAATCTTTGTCAGCTGTACTGTTCTATGAGACACTCTCTGTTTTTGTCTACTGATCAAGCTCTTAGACTCCAGAGAGATTCAGAGAATCCAAGAGGAGATCATGTTGCTTGAAATGTCTCTAAGCCTGAGGTACCAGATTCAGAGCACGTTGTTATGGGCTGGGAGGGGTGAGCTGGCACACACATCTCTGCTCGCGTGTGATTGACTTACTCCTACATATACCCCTACAATTGCAGCAGTTTCACAACACTGCTTATGCTAACACAAGGTCTTGTAAAACTCGGTGTTCGATATAGTCACTGTACTCACTGTGGAATACATACTACGTTGGTTAGTCTATAAATTAGCAGCAGAGGTGGTCTAACAAACACAGTGATCTTTCTAGGGGAGCAGTGGACCTCCTGTTGAAAATTCTCTACCTGTGTTTGTGCTCTATGGACACTTTTCTGCATCTCCTGCTTTTTCTTGTCACATTTCAGTCCAAGGATGTCACTCTCTTTAGTCCAATTCATCATCTCATCTCTCCCTCTCTTTTTTCTCACGGACCCAGAGTGGGTACCCGAAAAAGGGTTCATGCTTGGCCAATTTACTCAATTTAAATGTACTCTAAAATGACATTTTTTTGTGAACAAAGTATTTTAAGTTACAATTTAAGCAAAAAATAAGGATAATTCAAAATGTTTGTGGTAAATTTCAATTTTAATAAAGTGAAGCTCAACTAAATTAACTAGGGATGATAGGTTTGGCAGAACAAAAATGAAGACTTCATCTAGGGAGCACTAAATCAAGATGCTTAGTCCTATAAAAATCAAGTTGTGTGTGTGTGTGTGTGTGTGTGTGTGTGTGTGTGTGTGAATATAAGTCATAATCTAAAGTGATGTTTTCACTTCACAAAAGTCAGTAAGGAATGCATGTTCTCATGTATCATAATATCTCACCAGGGAGGTGGTTAGAGGTTTTGGTTTACAGTACAGGACGCCTGGGACTGATGATACTTTTGGTCTGCTGACATTCCAGAGAAATAGAAACAATACAAAGACATGAGCACAGCATCAGATGTGAGGAATAGAGTGACAGACACTGAGACAGTGTGACATGCAGTCAGATTAATCTTCCAGGTCGAGGAAAGAAATAAAATTATTGTAGATGGAACCATGATCTGTAATGGGAAATATTTTCCAGACACATCTAATAATAATATGAAGAATCATTTCAGTGGGGCCAGCTTAGTTGGGATGAAGACTTAGTAAGGTGAATAACTAAAAGGCTGGCGTGACAAATGATTGTTGTTGCCTATACTAGATAACAGCAAATGAACTAAAAGGGATGTGATGCCGATGATTTAAAGAGCAGGACTGTATGAGCCTTGATGGTGACTTGGATGGAATGAGGTTGGAAAGAACATGCAATGGCTCTTAGCTTTCTGTCTGAGTATCAACTAAACAATCATGCCATTAACCAGGACAGGAAATACCAAAGGAAGCAACATAACTAACTCCTTCCTCAGATTTAAATCCAAGATGAAAGAGGTGATTAATGATACAAAGCCTAGAAGCAGTCTTCCTCACCAACAGCTTACAAATCATTTTCTCCTCATGAGCCAGATTGAAAAACAAAAGAGAGGAGTTTGTGAAATATTGAAATTATAAGTGCTGTTAGCTTCATGCAATGACAAGTACATTATTACTGATAATACAGGATTAAACTCCACAATGTTTGGGCAGAGGAGATAGAAAGAAATAGCTGTTAATCCAGATGAAGTTTTCAAACATGTAAATGGAATTCCCAAGAAAAATAAATAGATAAATAAATAAATAAATAAATGCAAGTAATTATAATAGGATACCTTTTAAAATAAAAGTTACAGAGACAAACTCCAGGAAAAGACGCATTAGTATGTTGGAGAGGATAAGGCAGCAAACACACTCTATCCCTAGAGCCAGAGCGACAACAGACAAAGCATAACAATGAAGGTGACCTTAAACAGCAGCTGCTAAACAGTAGGTAAGAAATGTGGACCGTTGCATTCATATACATTCTGCTTCTGTATGATGTATGTGAGTGTTTAATTTTAGGCTGTTATTAACCATACAACTCTCAATGAGGAACTGAACTCTTTGGAAGGGTGATACACATAAATTTTCTCTGATTGGTTGATAGCAAAGAGAAAAATTGTCTGCTTTTGGGCCATTGAGGGTATCTCTAGGTTTTGGGTTTATGTAGTGGAGGGTAGATGTGATGGGGATGACTACACACCAGAAAAGGCAAAGAACTGAACAGGCAATGTGGAAACAACAGCCAGTGGAGTAATGCTCGTTAACATTGCATTCAGTTGCAGAAGACAACTCAGTAATAATTGTGTTAAACCCTCAGCAGATCTTTTAGAGACCAGTAGTTCACAGAGCAGAGCCAGAGCTTCAGTGGCTAAAAGCTATTTATGATAAATATTTGTCGATCTGAATAGGAATTTTTACCCTGTAAGGTGTGACTACCTTTTCAGCTTTGTTAAAAAGGAAAGACCATAAGTTTCTGCAATGTGTTTTCTGATATGTAAAGCTCTCCTAGAAAGTGGGAAGGCCACCATAAAGTCAGAGGACTAGCGGGAGTCAGTCAGGTCACTGAGCCATTACAGCCACTTGACAGACTGTCATTTCATCTAGCCATCTATCGAAGGTCTTAGAACAGCAATATTCATCATATTCTTATAGGTTTTTTTTAAAACAAATGAAGAAAGAAAACCAAAAGCAGACAAAGTGACTTAGACAGTGTGGCATCTGCTGTCGGTTACTAAGTATGTCTGTGGTTGATGAGAAGAAGCCTAAACTCACAGTCATACAGTCATCACTAGGAAGAAAACTGAGATGCTCAACGTGTCCATCTGTGCTCTGCTTTCTAACAAAAGAATCACTGTATACCAGAAAAGATGTTTTATTTTAAACTACTATGATCCTTTAAGTGAATGACATCCAAAAGTAACTTTAATAGGTACTAAAGGGTTCAAATAAAATGAAACAGCTATGCCAGTTGCTTCTGTTGGTCCACACTGCTTGCTTCTCTCCTTCCACCTCTGAACCATAGATTGATACTGGACACAGTCTACAGGCCTCTGTTTCTCTCACTACAGACAAAAAGTTTTCACTAAGACCCATGACTTTACAATGGGTAGTAACACGCACATGCATTTTACTGTTTCAATGCTTTACCATGCTCAAAGGCCACAGAGCTCCAGATAAGTATGTCAGTTCCTCTAGATAGCATCTCCTTGTTGACAATCAATACCTCAAACAGTATTGGGTTTGTCTTGACACCCCTTACCTGTCCATTCCAGTCTTCCTCATCTCAACAAACGTGCCGTCAATTCTACAGCCTTACATAAAACTCCACGGGTTATGTTTGAGTCTTCCAAGGCCAGCTGGTTGGAAGGGACTACTGTGCCTCCCTGGTTCCAGTCTCCACATAGGCTTTGTTCATGATTCACTCTGGAGTCAATGGCCAACTACAAAGCTGAATGCATACTCTGCTTCTATACCACCTCCAATCTGTCCTTGAGTATTGTTAGCTCTATTTCAGAATATATGGTGAGGGCACTGAAAAGATAGCACAGTAGTTCAACCTACTTACTGTCCCTCCAAAGAGCCTAATTTTAGTTTCTAGCACGAACATCATATAGTTTATTACCACCTGGATCTCCAGTTGCAGATCTGACACTACTTTCAGACCTCCACAGGAACATGTATATATATATATATATATATATATATATATATATATATATATATATATGTATATATATATATGCAGTTAAATATTAAAAAAGAAATATTAAAGTGTAATATGACTTCAATTCACCACTAAATTGAGGACACCATTAAGCTCTGCTGACTACCAAACAGTTCATTCAAGCGTTCCTTATGCCCCCTCTCTCCAATTCTAACTTTTACAGCCTGGTCAACCAACAAATACTGAAAATTACCCTTGTAAAATGTAAATAATGGTACTCTGTCTCAAGTGCAATTCTTCTGGTGGCTTTCAACTCAGATTCAAATCCCAAACATTGACCTTAACCAACAAACTCCACAGATGAGCCTGTGTCTGTCTCATCTGCTTTTGCTCTTTTCTATCCACTGCACACCAGCATTCTGGTCTTCGCATTCCTGTTCCTTAGTCATGACTTGCTTCTTTAAATAGTGTTTTAGCTCTTTGGATTCTTGCTTTCCAACCTTCCCGTTGCCATGCTATGCTCGTCTGCTTTGCTGGATCACTTCCGTGTCACTTCTAATTTTGGAAAGTGGCTTCTTCTGACTCAGGTACCCCATCACTCTCCAATTCTAAATGCCGCCTTTGTTTGCTTCAGGAAGTATTGCACATTTAAGATCTTAAAAATAACCCACGTAGTAAACTATAAACCACATGATGGACCTTGGATTTCTTATTCAATATTATTTCCCTATTGCCTAAACAAGTGTCCTGTGAAAGAGAAATGCAAGACATATTCTAGAGGTAAGAGATGGCCAGGCATGGTGGCACAGGCTGGCTGATTTCTGAGACTTTGAGGACAGCCTAGCCTACAAAGCAAGTTCCAGGATAACCAGGGTTGTTATACAGAGAAGCCCTGTTTTATAAAACAAGAACAAAAAACAAAACAAAAAATGAGGTAAAAGATGGAGTGGACATCTGTCATGACCTTTTGACTGACATTCTAGCCTCTGATTATTAAGGATTGTTGTTGTTGTTGTTGCACTCACAAAAGTAAAGGGAACCCACTAATTTTCTACTATATACTCACTTTCCCTGAGATAATCAAATGCTCACATCTTTTCATTCCTAACAATAAGGTCTATATAAAATTCTATGAATAAAGTGCAGCACTAACAATTGAAATACAAATTAACTCATCCCTTTCCTCCATACAAATCTTGACCACAGGCAAAGATGTAAACTGAGGTTCTCTAGTATAAAAATAGGCTGTTTTTCCTGAAATGTCTGGATTACTTGAAGGGAATCAAATGTCCAAATCCCTGTGGCTATAACCTACATAAAGTTAACCTTTAAGACACACACCAAGATATTAGAAAAAGTTGATTTAGAAACTTCCGGAAAGAGTGAAAGTGAAGGTATAAGGAATTCAACTTTAAGATTTGTCTTAATGTGAAGTTTGGTTGTAGCATTATCCTAGAAGACAGCTTAACTGGTAGAAACAGGTTTTCTAAGGTTGCTCAAAGATGTCTTCTTTAAAAAAGTAGAAAATACTATTCTAGTCCAAGGTAGAAGTGATCAGAGAGTAATGAGCTTCAGAAGGCACTGAATGGCTGACTCTCAGCATGGCACTTGATCCTAAATGAGAATGGAGAGCCCTATCAATTAGTTTCCTGTGGTAGCTGTGAGGGGTGACTAACAAATGTGATTGAGAAGCACTCTGAAAATTCTGAGTGCAATAGAGAGCCTTCATAATTGCCTGAGTGTCACTGGGTCACCACCCAAGTATTGTCAATACACTTCTCTCATCTCTCTTTTTAAGCTTTCTTTTATTTTAATTGGCAAGTGGTAATTATATGCATTACAGGACAGAAAATGATCATCGCACTGTGTAATCTTTCAAAGCCCTTTCTATCCTAGCTCTTCTAATGTCAATCCATCTTAATGTCAACAAGTAGGTAAGGACTCTCCTCACATTCCCACGGCACATACATCATGCTGCAGACAGTAAACTAGCCTTTGTTCTCCCCAAAGTGCCCTGCACATTTTTGATGAATAGATACTGCATAAGTAGCCAACCTGTCTTTCATCAGCATACATGATTAGAGTTAATGGGGAAAGAGGATATCAATATGAAGGACTTGAAAAGTAAAAAATTCACTTACTTTCTAGCAAGGTCTGCAAGTTTCTCATTCTTCGATAAAATGCCCTCACTTAAGAAAAAATAAGAGATTGACTTCAGACCTCCTGTCCTTAGCCAGAAGTAGATTTCCTCATTCGTTGATAAACATGGAATTAGAGTTTCACTTGTCTTTGTAGGACAGTATAGAAAATCATTTTTTTTCAAAACTGCCACCCAAATGATATCTATTTCAAAGATAAGCTGCCCTCATGTTATTTTTTTTAGCAGTCTATCAAAGGCATGCAAGAATAGCCAGGACACAAAATTAATATAACCACTCACTCACTAAAATGCAGTTACATTGCTATGAATACACATTTGAAAATGTCCCACTCAATTGGACCACATTTGAAAGGTGGATTGTCTTTTCAAGTCAAATGCTGGTGCTCAACTATTCATATTCCCCAAGTGCATTACAGCAAAGTTTAAATCCCCAAACATATAAAGTCTATCTAGGGACATCAAGACATAATTTGAACAACATAACTTTTTGAAAAAAGTATGCATAATGAAGCATTAAAATTATCACCTAAGTTTTCATCTCTGCACAGATTCCATCTTTTCTCTTCAAAAATAAAGATATAGATATCACCCAAAAGCAACTGGTGAAAACTTAGTTTTGAGATTGTCTTCCAGAGTCAGTAAACTAGACTAAACCTAAATAAAGCCTATTGCCTATACCATAAGTAAAAGTTTACTTAAAAACAAATAAAATTCCAACAGATTCATCATCTCTATATTTTTTGTGGCTATGCTTGTTATTCTTGTGCTTTGAATGAACATATAAATAATTGCACTATATATAATGACAAAATAAATTAAAAGTAAAATTTACTGACTGGATCTTTACTTTAAAGGGTTGTGAGTTCCTATAGATAAAGAAGCTGTTAGATTGGTGTAATGGGAAGTTTCTGGAAATAGGCAAGTGTTTATAAAGAAAATGATTCAACCAGGAGATGAGGAATAAGACAGAAGTTCTTCCCTAAGGAACAACTTATTTGGGGAGTATAAATTCCCTTATTTCTTCCTAAGAATGAGACTAATCATTGTAGTATTAATTAATTGTGAACATAATAAAATCTCATAGAAAATATCAAAGTAGATAGACCAGCAACAAGGGCCAACAAGGCCCTTGAGCAACAAGGGTCTCTAAGCTAACTCCAAGCTTCTCAATGGCAGCACCGTACTTCAGATGACACTATTAGTGCTGTTTTCATAGATAAGTTGCTTCAAGAGAAGCAAGACATGTGTCATATAAAACACAAGTGTGAGCAAGTGTGAAGGACACTAAACTAGTGCTAACAGAAATTCTGGATGTATAACTTCCTATTGCTAGAAAATTTCTCATCCACAAAATGGAGATAATCATGAAAGCCAAAGTGAGAATTGAAATCATCAAGAAGTACTCAAGAGTCGGACTGCAATGACAGAGTACAATGGTTAGTGCTTGAGGGTGAGCCACACAGAATAGAGTGGGCATCTCTACAGTCCATCCTGTGTACCAGCTTCAAGCAAAGGTAGATGTTCCTAAAATGATTTCATATAAAACCTTGGATCCCAAGTCCATCCCATGATAAAAAAAAATAAAGGATTTAAGTATTGTCCTTTAAATAACCTAGAAAGTCTCTCCTGGCCCAAAAGACTATGATTTTTGAACACAGACTTAATACCAACTAAAACTGATGTCTCAAAAATGCAAAACAAAAATACATCTAAAAGAAAAAAAAACACTGCCAGACAGTGTTTAATAAGTGTAATAAGGTAATAAAATACAGAATTTTTCAAAATAATTAAGAAACTTTGAGTTTATAAAGTTATAATTGTTTATAGTCATGTCTTCAATCTGTACAACTTACATAAACACAATAATGTCTTACAATATTCCCATGTCTGGGTCTGAGGAACATTGTCAGTGTCAAGAGTCCAAGAAGGATCCACTTTTAAGAAGTAATAATTGTATTCATTCCTTCCTTATCTAACTTTGCCACATTCAAAGCTCCAAAAGCTGAGCAGATCCGTTTTCCCTAATCAAGCAAATTCTCTATAAAGAAAGCCAACTCCCGTGAGGCCACAAGAGCCATCTTCCTCACCAGCAACCATGGAGACCAAACCTGAACAGACTTCTCTAAAGACCTTTCCTACAGGCTTAGAACCTGGGCTGGCACTCCCTGAAAATAGTATGTTAACTTTTACAAGAATTAAGCTAAGATTGGGTAGCCAAAAAAGGAATAAGAAGCAAATGGGACTTCTCCAAAGAAAAATGACACAATTTTAAGCACAAAGTTGCTAAACCCTTTGTTGAAAACATGTTTACTAAAGACACCATTGAAATCTCAACTGGAACTTCTGTTGTCTTTTGTCACTCAGTACTGGCAAAGCATTCCAAATGAGAAGAACTGGGGCTCACTCCCCTCCCCCACCTCCACTCCCACTTTCCTCCTTCTCCAACCCTTTTCCCACCCTCTCCCCCCCACAACCCCAGGTTCCATCAGCATACGTGCTGACTATAAGGAAATGTTACTGGATTTCTATATGATTATTTTATGTTTTGCACTTAGGATATTTGTGTGGTTATGGATATTAAATGTCCTCGTTTAATAAATAAACGATGATGAGAACCATTTTTTTTCTTTTCAACATGAAGACACACCTAGCGTGGGATCAGAAACAGCTGATAAGTTTTGGCTATTGAAAAGCTTCTTTCCTCAGAGCCAGAAAATATGTCAGTCCAAAATGGCTCCCATCTGGTTGTAAATTTATTAGTTACTTGTTATCTGTCAAAAACTAGAACATTATGTGCAGCAAATAAAAGGCATTAGGGGTCAGGAAAAAGTCATACCAAATTCCTTTATTTGCTTCATTACATTTAAGCCAACAATATATGCCTTCTCTAAACTGTATATTTTTAGTTGAAAATTTTACCTGAGAGTACCGATTCCATAAATAAAACTAAAAAAAAAAGTTTTACAATGGATTTCAGCAGATCATATAAATGTTAGCTATTTTCTTGTTGTGTTTTCTTTTTCCCTTTTAAAATGTACTAAATGTAAAGTTGTACTTTTGCCACTAAACTCAGTGGTAGAAAGATGTTTTGGCTTGGGTAGTTTTTTGTTTTTTTTTTAACATATATAACTCTATTCACAGGGCTTCAGTGAACAGTTCTCACCATAAGACAACAGCAATGAAATTTCAACAATTCTGTCTACTCGTTGGAGATCAAAACAAACACTTTAAATAAATGGAAATTCTGAGAAAAGTTTTCATTGTACGTCTTGGTTCAGTACTCTTAGTATTACAAATAATTTAGATGAGTCAACTTTGATGATATTCTGTTAAATTAGGTGGAATAAAGTTCTCACAGAAGGAAGAATCAGGCTAGGTAGATATGCATATGAATCCAAGTTAACATGGTATTATTGGTTACTAATTATTCCTTCCCACCTATGGTGCCTGAAATTCTAGAGTGAGGAGTAAATTTATGAATCTGTGGCCTGTCATAAACCAGAACCCAGACTAACAGGGTTTCTTCAGCTCAGCTCAGAGATGGCTGGAGCATTCGAAAGCAACATGGAAATGGATCCTTGTAGCAATGAGAAACCACCCTCACATTCTGGGAAGGGAATTGGGAGAAAAGTCTAGAAACCTACACCACAAGATTTAAGACAATAGTTTGAAACCCACAAACTTGGGCAGGCCCACAGTCAACCAATGGAGAAGACTGTTATCATCTAGGACACTTACTTGGGCTGTTATAGCCTGAAGAACAGTTATGCAGATGTACGAGTGTGGTAGTTGTCTTTTAAAACATACCACTGCTTATCAATGTAGAAATATCCCTTAGAAGTTTTAAAGTAAACTCTACAGGAACCCTTAAATAATCTAAAAGAAAACCATTTACTTAGATAAGCAAAGACTCTCAAGTAGTACAGCAGTTCCATGGTGCTGCCATGTGTTTACTATGCTCACTCATCCTGACTCTTGAGGCACCTTCAGTCAAGGTATACACCAACATGGTGTCAATGATGATCAATATAAAAGGCTGAGTCTGCATTTACTCCTCAATTTGTGAAAGCTACACCGATTAGTGGCCCATAATGTACCGCCTACAATTTTTGTCACATTCTCTATGTGGACCACACAATGTACAGAAAGCCACTGGCTGCCATTTTATATTCTTTGGTCTATGGCATGAATCCAATAGAACAGATCTCTTTAGGAAAATGTCTTTTTCCCCTGCACTCTCATCTTTATGAGTATCACAGTTCAGCTGACTTTGATTTATAGGCAGTTCTTCTTCTGTTTCTCTCCTCAATTTGGAAACACCATAAAAAATAAAATAAAGCTAATGTGTGATATCCTGCATCATATCATGGTAATTTGTCTTTTTCATAGTAATTTGTCTTATCTGACAACTGAATGCTGAAAATTTATAGAGCATTTTAAAGTAAATATTACCTATTGTTTGACTATGACGTAAAGCTAGATAAAGCTAATATCCTTATATTTCTTCTGTTTGCATTTTCTTTCATCATAATTTGGAAATTTTCCTCTATTAAATGTCACATCTCTTTTTATGACATGCAATACTATATATATATATATATATATATATATATATATATATATATATATGAATGAATATGATAGTACCCTAAACTGAAATGATATTGATTGATCATTTATGGCTGTTTTTATTTTTATAAGGTTTATTTTTTTCTCTAGGTCTGCGTGTGTATGTGTAAATGTGCATGTATATGCACATGTTTGCATGTGTGTGTGTGCATGGACACATGCATGTGGATATTCTGTGTATACATGTAAGTGTGCAAATAGGTGCTAACAGAAGCTATAAGAAGGCATAGAACCCTCTGGAGATAGAATTATGGACAGTTGTAAACTGTCCATATAAGATGGGTGCTGGGAGTTAGTGGGGTCTCTAGAAGAGTAGCAAGTATTCTTAACTACCGAGGCATCTCTCCAGCCTTTGTGTCTAGATTAAACGGAATTCCTTATCAAACAATCATAGCTCATAAATAGCACTGCATTAAAAAATCTAAGTCCGTTGGTATTTTTAGACTCTGCTTGAAATGTCATATTCCCAGACTAGTTTTTAAAACTACCTCAGTGTCTCTGGTGGGATACGCTGGTCCCCATGGCAGCACAGAGCCCTCAGCATTCACAGGCCGGGACATACCACAGACGTTTCTCTAACGTCTCACCTGCTCTTATTGCAGGCCGTTCCTTACCAGTGTTCAGAACCAATTTTAAATGCTATCTTTAATCTCTACTTTGAAAGATGTTTTCTTTTTTCCTAATTCTAGAGTTTTATAAGTTTCAGTGCTGTTTATTGTACCTGTTTCAATGGTACAAACAGAGCAAAGCTTCTAACTTCACAGGTTCAGGATATAGAGAGCTGGACAAAACCCTACTTAGACCTGAAGAAAATAAGGCATTTGTGCCTAACCAGAGAGTCCACAACGATTTATCATAAGTGTTTTGTTTTCAAATATGTATATTATTAAGGAAAATTAGAGTCTTCCAGTTCACCATATAAAATTTTATGTAAAAATTAAAACTAAGAAGCATACATTTTATCACTAAAAATACATAGAAATCAACATGGCTCTGTATATGAACCCACTACAGCAGGTATTTAATATGACTTGTACTTCAAACATACATAACTGTGCTGCTGTTATTTAAATAGGTTTAATAGATACCTGGTGAAATTTTACTAATTTTAGAACCAATTAAGTTACATAATCCACAGTGATAGAAATAGACATGTTTATAAATTAAAAGCTCAAAATAATAGTTATTAAATTTTTAGGAATTTTAGAATCAAAGCATAAAGAACACAACACACCTTTTTGTGTATGTTGTATTTACATTCCCTCTGACAGACCCATAAACTTACAGAGCTTGGTTAGACTTTTCATGTTTCCTATGACAACCTCTTGTATAGGTAATGAATATAAGGCCTGGGGAATTTAGGAGTGTCCCTAGGTCTATGTGTGAGGGAAGGGCAGATACAATCTCAGACAAAGTTCTTACAGATTCCTGTCCAGTGTTCTTTCTAGATGTTACAGTGTCTATTAACCATTTGATTACTCTGAGTCCAAAGTCATTGATTAAGGCTCCTTAAATATGACTGAATTGTGCCCTTTTTCTACTGGGCAAGAGCAGCTGTTGAGTATACTTAAGGAATTCTAAAATCACTTAAAAATTTATATATATATATATATATATATATATATATATATATATATATATATGTGTGTGTGTGTGTGTGTTTGTGTATGTGTATATGTATATGTATATGTATATATATAAAATAACAACCTTATATTGTTAAAGATAATAATTTACCTATATTACATTTCTTGAGCATGATATGATTAAATTCAGACATATTGCCTTTGTGTACATGCCTTACATGAAAAGGACATATAGGTTATTACCAATTATTAAGTATCAACAACCTTAGTTTTCAATATGTTATATTTCATGAGCAGTATTTACTTTGTTTAGGCTACAGTGAAGAGTAATATGGGAATACAAGACCTCATGAAAAAGGCTTGACTGCCAGTATGGAAAACATCAGAACCAGAAAGAGGAAGACAGTATGGCTTTGACACCTTTGGCCCAGTCACAGAGGAAGTAACCTATATCTACAAGAGCTTTCTACATCTTCTTTGAACAGCTATATAGGGCTCCAGAGCAAGACCCTTTGTTAACGAGCAGAGCGCATCAGAGTACAATGTATCTTAACATTTTGAAAGCTCTTTTGCTGTCTTGGACTATTTCCCCTGTAACTTTTACTCATTGACATGATCCTTCCTAGGCATTAGTTTAAGTCTCCATTCATTTAGGTCTCTTAATATCCAACACCCCAGCAACTTGCTTTCTGTATCTACATGGGCCTCCATTCCAACGCTCTCACACTAGTAGGCTTCCCATTTGTCCTCTGAAGTTCTACTGAGCCTGGTGTAGGCTTTCCCCTTTTGTTAATTATATGAATTATCCATTTTCTACCAAATATGACTCCAAAAGTGGTCATATTAGCTAATTTTCCTATCCAGCCTCTACCCATGGGTGTCCCCATATTGGAATCAATATTCATAAGAAAGAATTCTATACCAATTACTCTGAAAGACAAGAGTAGAAACTTTCACATAAGTATCCCAGAAAGCCTTACACTGTGACTGTGTGTATGTGTGTTTGTGTTTGTCTGTGTTTGTGTGCATATGTGTGTGCCTATGTGTATATGCAAAATAGTTACTGATCCCCCTAGAGTAATTTCTACCCACAAAGAAACCTGTACTTACAGCCCTACAAGATGCAAAAATATTGGCAAATCATATTGTCAGAAAATGTGACAAGGAAAAAGAGACAAAAACAACATATAGCAAGTTCCACTACAGAAAAGGGAAAGGGCATAAGTCTGAATTTGTCAGAGAACCCTGCCATCTCTGCCTGTGCACTGGGCAGCTTATGTTTGCACATAACCGGAGATGAAGGGGCAGTTCTGAGATGGGAAGCTGGATTAATACTGTGTTGCCATGGAAGTGAGAGGCACAATTTCCTCAGCTCCTGTGTAGCCTTCTCAGCACTTCTGGCAATAGTGACAGGTTCTTTTCCTTTGTTCAGAAGCTGATTTGGAAGCAGCTCTTATTCCTTCTCAAAGCTCTGAAAGACAGCATTGTGAGGCCACATTGTGATCAAATTGCATGAGAGAGTAAGTTTTCATTTTCAGCCCTAAAATTAGATACTTCTGTGCACACTAGCACAACAAAAATAGCCATGCTCACTGAAAGGGGCCCGCTTGGTGGAGATCCCAGAGCCATGTCTGTCAGGAAGTTCTGCTGAAGCCTAGCTCAGAGGAGGGGCAAGGACATCAGGCAATTCTGGGTGCTCCTATTGTCCTGGACTCTCTTTAGAGGTGGGTAGGTACCCTGTGAGGCACAAAGTACACAGAGTTCTTGCCAAGCAGATGCTGGTGCCAAAACGTTTGATCAAAGGGAACAGATTTCCCAATAGGACTTGTGTACTTAACTTGCTTTGGAACTACAGCAAACTGCTTCATTTTTTAGTGCTCACTGTGATGTGAAATGTGGTCAATACAGACTATGTAAGGATAATTGTTCAAAAATATTAGTTTACATCAAAGTTATATATGAAAGCAACTGAAATCGTGACAGGGAAGCACTATGATTTACACTAAGGTCATCAGCTAAGTACATCAGCCATTTAAAGACACAGTTGATAGAATTCCCCACTGCAGACTAACACACCCACAGGCATGCTGACCTTAATACATCCCCATAAGCATCAAGCAAACAACGATGGCGTGAGCAGGGGATTGAAATGAGGCTTGGATTTGGGGCACAACAATTATATTTCAAATTTCAATTTGAGGGATGTCACTGTGACCCTTTGTTCAACCAGCCACTTCAGCCCCAAGAGCAGAAAGCTTCTCTGGCCACATTTTTCGAAATCAGTCTTCTATGCAAACTTATGATTGTATATTGCAACTTTATGATTTTAAAGTATTTTCGAGATGTTTCAGGGGGAAAATCCTAAAAACTGCAGTTTCTCTGATTTGTGATGGGAGATGTTGCTTTCACAAAAAAAAAAAAGTTTTTTAAAAGAATAAGAGGTGAAACAATAAAAATAGCTGCAGGAAACATAATGGCTTTAGGAGCATCATTACACTGAATTACAGTAATGGTATGAGATGATTATCAGGTCAACCTATATCCATCATGGCTGGAGTCCCTTTTTAACTAGCTGTCTGTCTAGGACAGCACTCCTAATGTCTGTGAATCTGATATTTTTTTCACTTATAATGTAAGTTGTCATAAAGGATATGCAAGTTTCTAGTCAGGTCTGAAAATCTATGGCTCTATATCCAGAAAGTAAAAACTTGTATTTCTATGTGACTTTATATCAAAACAGATGTAACACTTTTCATTTTGATATAAAGTTCTTTAAACAACCATAACTTGATACCACATGGAATCTATTATTTATGTCATTTATGATGTTGTGGGTGATACATTCATTTATTTACACACCTTGCAATCTTCTTCTGGTTCATATCACCTCAAACATGCATGTAGGGAACTGGGAGATGAGTCAGAATGGTTTTGGCATGAAATGCCTTCCTAGAGATGATATATAATCTTTTAGGATATTTTTTAAATATTGTTTTATTAAAACTGTTCACATAACATTCAAGAACACATTTCTTAAGTTCTAGTAATTTTTTGCTTGTGGAGTGCCAGCCTTTTTAAAAGGCAACTTCTTTTGAAATAAAATACCTAGCAATAATATTTCATTTTCTAAGTATAGTATGACTATTATTCCTTTGGCTATGGATATACTGTTCGGTTGAACACTACACATAAACATGATTTAAGGTGCTGTTCCATAAACCTGGCAGGCCACTCTTGTGACCATTGTGGTTCAAGAAACTCTACCTTCCTGGACATAATCTGCTGCACAGCAGATGTGGAGTTTCCATATTCACTTCCTATGGGAAACTCTCTGTCACCAGTTGGAAGCAAATCCATCATCTTGTAACTGTTCTATACAGTCAGTTCTTCATCTGTAGATGTTACAGCTCAGATGGAAAAGTATACTGTCAGTAGGGAGCCAAGGAATCACACAAAGTCACACCTCACACACACCTCACACACACCTCACACAAGAGAATTTACCTGGAGGGAAGAACCCAGGAGGATGGCTGCCACTGCTTGGGAAAGAAGCAGCAGAGAACTGATCAGAAGACAGGGCTTATATAGGAGGCGGGAGGAGCAGATTCACAGGATGGAGATTGGTGGGATTTCAAGTCCTGAGCTTGGGCTTTTACTCTGTAGGCTTGGGGCTGGAGCTGGCTGTTAGAACACTAAGAGTGCTCTGTGGGCAGAGCCTGGTGGTTGGAGGTCCTCAGAAGAGGGGCTTGGCCGCTCATGTGCCTCAAGGGGCACATTACATTTTATCTTTTTGTTTATTAACCAATCAGGGGTTGCAAAAGGAAGGTAGCATTATCATTAGACTGTAAGCTGTTGAAGGGGGCCATTAAAATCTTTTGGGGAAAAATATAACTGAGAGTTGCCAGCCTTTGGCTCTGTAGCTAGGGACCAGTAATCCTGTAACAGCAAGTGATTGAACATCTAGTTAGAAACTGTTTGAATCTGCTGTTGAGAAAAAAACTCTAGACCAGAAGGTTATAAGACAGGGCACAGCTAGGAGGGTTAATAAAGGGAGGAGAAGAGGGGTTAAAAAAGGTAGTATCCAATTCCACACCGGACTGTCAATGATCCACTGGCCAGAGGCATCAAAGTGTTTCTTACTTCTGGAGTTGTTATATCTTGTCTTTTACCATATCCAATTGGTTAACATAGACACAACATTTCTCCCCGAGGAAGAGAAAAAGATGGCCTTTTTCTGCTGTTAGTGAATCTAATTCTTGCTGACTTTGTAGCACTATGGTGGTCAGTGAGTCTATTTGGCCCTGGAGGGTAAGAATGAAAACTAATGGTAAACAGCAAGGGAAACAATCCTGCCACTCCAGTGTTGATGCCAGTGGTTATACCCAGGACTGTAAGCAACCACTCATTTGTCATGTAATGCTTCTGTAAACACAGTGATGGATTCTTCACCAGTTATCTCTCCTAATTTTGTGAAAAGGAACATCAAGTCTGCCTTATGGGTAGGCAGGGGAAAAACCTGAGTACCACATATGATCAAGGAATTGTTAATGTTTCATCATAATGGCCTGGTGGCAGTACTCAGAGTCAAAGTATTATAGTCTGAAGAATCCATTGTGTCCATAATGAATGTTCCTGAAGAGTTAAAACAGTCTGTGATACCAAGGAGAGAGAGAAGAGATGGTAGTGGTTTGTTTTTGTTGTTGTTGTTGTTGTTGTTTGTTGTTTGCTTGCTTGCTTTTGCTCAGAGCAGATAATGAGAGGTGAAGTGAGAGTCTAGTGAGTCTAATGAGTGATGCTGCAAATGGTGGTAATGAGTGACACACAACTAACACTCTCCGAAGCAGCCAGGCAGAGTGTTATTCAGTAGCTAATATGATTTAGGATGGCCAGATGTGTACCATAGTATTTTCAGAATCAGTGTGAGTAAACTCATTAAGTTTCTGGTCTCTTTTACAGTAATCTTCCTTTTGCTCATGGAGAAAACAGGAATGGCGATGAACCCTTGTGAAGGAGAGATGGATAAGAGACTTGTAGGGAACTGAATCAGCCTTTAACAGCTTCATAAAGAGCAATTTCCTGATTGCTATTAGGATAGGCTGTTGAGTAGAGGCAGAGGACTCTTGGATGTTAGGCATCCATATGTAAGTACTACTCTGTACAGGCTTAAATAGGAAGAAACAGTAGAGAGAACAAGTCTAGATATCAAATCGGCCACTTGAGTTTGAAATATTGAGATGTTAGCATGGCTGAAAGGTAAGTAGGGTATCCTCTGCAAATGCTATGAAGGGAGAACTCTGGAAGGGAGTAGTGTTTAAACTCTGGAAGGAAGTAGTGTTTGGAGACCATTGTATGTTAGAAATTGAGACAGGTGGCAAGGAGAGAAGACAGTAATAGGTTCAATTTTTTATTCCTTTGTAAAAAGTTCAGTTGTGGCCAGAGATACACATTCTGGTAAATGAATGCATGAAGGCATTTTTTAATCCTATTAAACAAGCATTGTTTTTAAATTCATAAACTGAATCTAGTGACTAAAAAGTCTGGAGATAAATTCTGAGTTCTAGTCATCAAAGCAGTGGCAGAGATCCAAAACCAAAGCCAGTAAACACAAAACCTAACAAAGCTCAAACACTAGAGGAAGCCAGTCAGAAACAAAATATGTGGTGGTCACCATCATTCTTACATTCAGCTGAGGCTGACCCATTTCCATCTCAGCTCCCACGTTTGCCCTAAGACTTATTGACACACCAGAAAACAGACTCATCTGCAAGTACAGACAGACAGACAAAGCTCTTCAAACAACCAGGATCAGGTAGGTGGGCAACATCTTGCTTTTTCCCTAGATGGAACGGAAAGGATTTCATAGCTGGATGCTGAGAGGAAGGGTACGTTTGGCTACAGAAGTGTTTTGGGTATCCCCTCAGGGATGCACTTGGAATGATGGAAAGGAAAAAGGTCAAAAACGAGGAAGAGGGGAATGGTCAAGCAGATGAGGGGAGCAAAGAATTAGAGGTTCCCACGTTGGCTAGGGGGTCCCTTCCCAGAAAGGGGATGGGTAAGGTTGGTATCACAAGGAATAAATGAGTCAGGAAGATATTCCTAAAGATACAGCTAAGTGGTGAAGTTTAATGAGGCTGGTAAAGCTGTCCTTATAGCACGAAAACAGGGGAACAGGAAGAAAAGAGACAGGCTGCCCTGATATTGTATATCTACTAGGGGCTTCCTGTTAGAGTTGGCAATGGTCTAGCCAAGGAAGCCTAGGCCTCTCAATTCTGCACAGCCAATTCTAGGAGGACAACTGGAGGGTGATCTGGGCTTGATGTCCTCATGCTACAAGGGACAAAGGAGCAGTCAACACCCTAGCATCCTTCTCATGTCACCTTAGACATGGTCTGGGTGGTTTACAAGGGTTGAGAAAGGACGTTGCTCAGTAACGTTCCTGACTACATTTGAAACAGGGTACCAGAGGTTCTCAGGCTTTGGGAGCCTGGGCAGCTGCTGTGGCTGGTTTGAAAGGCCTTCACTGGCATCCAGTGTTTGTATTTCTTGGCTTTTTCATCTCGCCTATTAAAGAGAGATACAAAAAGCCACAATTCTCCCATCTTAAATGCTACCAATTAAGACTTCTGCCTGTGGAGTCAGGGTTTTTTTCTCTCGATGTTTAAGCTTGGCCCTAATATCAGAGAAATTCTGGAAGAATTGTATCATAAGGAGTTCTTTTCTCTATGGAGACTCAGGATCCAGATTGTTTATTGTAGAAAGGTCTTTGTGAGGCACTATAGGAACTGAGAAGAGTTTTCATGTTTCTCCTGGATTACCTCTTGGATTTTTTTCTTAATGTATCACTTTAAGGATAGCCCTGCAGAGACAGTCAGAAGGCAAGTTATAAACTGATTCCTAGCAAGGACACTCCCTGAGGTATTGTAATTCCATTCAGGATCTCAGTTCGGACTGCCTCAGCACACACTGGGTGGATGGCATTAGTCTGGCAGATTTCTTCTGTATGTGCCCTACCCTGGTCCCAGACTTGCCTGTGCTCCTCCAGGAAAAAAAATGTTGGTGAGAATTATATAAACAGCACTGAAGGTGAGATTGTAAGATTAGGTGATATACTGGAATTATTTAATAAAGGTGGAAGTGTAGGACCTCAATTTTTTTTCTGTTTCAGAGAGTTTGCTTAGTGATAAGGGAACAAGTACTCTGACCAAGCTGATTACCCTGGCTATCTCCTGCAAAAGGGGAACTGTGGCCAGTTTTGGTCAGGTAGGAGGAGGTAAAGGGGATCCCATAGTTGTGTAGGAGCACTCAGCGGGAGGACTAAGAGCTGGGCACCTGAAGGGCTTGATTTGGGCAGTCAGTCATTGAGGAGGGGAAAGGCTGGAGACAGAGAGAAGGAAGGGACTATAGACTGAGACTTATAAGGGGGGAACCCCTTAGTGTGATTGCAAACAGGGGAGGAATCGTCTGGTTGGGGCTTCATAGCCAGTTGTTTTTCCTTCTTTGGTTTATGCCATGTCACTTTTAATCAAAATGGGAGTGAAGTCACATGGCAAATCCATCCTTCTAACCCTAGCAAAGATGCTCACAGCCACATGACTGCCTCTATCCCCATGGGAGTATAGCAGTTAACATGGCAGTCAGCAATTTGTTTCCTTTAACTATGTATAGATTTTTAACTATCAACCCCAGAGTTATGAGTTTAAGTTAGCCCTTTTGTTACAAATCTTATAAGTTTCTAATCATATCCAATATGCTTATAAATCCCGCGGAAAGATTTATACCTTAGCAAAAGTTTTAGAGTTAAACCAAAACCAAAAATGTAAAAGATGAATAGCAATGGTACACATAGGGGCTAGTCTGTGGCTTTATTCTGTTTTGCTCTCCTTTCTCTACCTGCTCATAAAGTCAGGTAAGTGGCTTACCTGATATGGGACAGAGATTTTGGAGAAAACTTTTAAACAAGAGGTTTGGGTCTACAGGAGGGGGAGCCATACCCCAACTCCAGAGCCCACTTTTAGTTAAAGTGGGACAGCGTAAGAGTCTAAAGTCATTTATACCTAAAAGACACCGGAATCCCTGTAAAACTGAATCTAGTAAGCTGTGAACAAAGAAGGGTCAGAGATAGAGAAGTTCCAAGCTCTGGCTGTAGACATATGAGTCTGCAAGAAGGAGCTGAGAGACTTAACAGCCACCAAAGAGTATGTGCACTCTCCAGCTGGCCTACTCGTTTGCTTTCTCCCCCTCCTGCTGGATCAGGCTCCCAGGTCATACTTTGTAACAAATTTACAGATACATTAAGGATAAGTTAAAAGAGAGGACATTTACACCTTTGGTGGGTGGGGGAGGAGACCAGACAAAAACAAACAGAAGTTGGAGCAGAAAAAGTGAAATAGAAAAAAGAAAATTTCTCCCCATTTCTCCAAAGTATTTGTAAAGGTCCCAAATTATATTGGGATCTATGGTACTGTAAAACAGCCCTTTGTATTGATTATCTGGGGGGTATTGTGGCCAAATTCAATTACATGATAAATTTAGAACCCTTCATGGTCAAATGTTGGATGAAGAGTCTGGAGGTTTTCTAAAAAGCATCCCAAGGGAGAATGAGAGGGTATGGAAGACACCATTCCCATGGATGAGAGGAAGGAGGGAAAGTGTCACTGCAGCCTGTAGCCACAGGTGTCTCCAAGACTCAGACAGGATAGAATGAGAACCAAATTATTCAGTGAGTTGTTACCACACTCAATGAGGATCAGGGGCATGGTCTGGATAAACCTGAGGAGAGACTTGGCATGTAGTACCAGGGCTTTTGTGAAGGTCAAAAAGCAAGGACCAATAAATAAATAAATAACCTCTTGTGATGGGGCATGCATCTTATCTATAGGAAAGGGTCAGGGAGCAGAGTCCCAAAAGGCACTAAGTCCTAGGAGAACTGGAGCTGGGATTAAGGTAGGTCTGAAGGGAAGGCAGTAAGAGGGTGTAAAACCCCCTTAAGCCTGAAGAAACTGAAAGATTGCAGATCTAAAGATAGGGGCATGTAGTGAGGCAAAGACGGCTATCATTACCCTTAAATATCATGTGGCTGGGGGTATCTTACCTCTAAGACTACCAGAGCAGTACTGAACACTCAATAGTCACTTCCTCAGATTCAGGTGAGTCTGTTGTGGGTGGACTGGAGATGAAGAATAGTGTCTTACTGCAGCTTAGACCACAAGCGGGAACACAAGACACCAGGGGAGTCGTTCCAAGTTACAGCCCTAGTGTGCTTATTACAGCTCAGATGGAATGGCAGTTGGGAGCCAAGGAATACCAATAAGTCTCACTGTACAACAAACCACGCCAGAGATTTATTGGGCGGGAAGATCCAAAGAGAGTAGCTGCCTCTGCTTAGCAGAGAAGCCACAGAAACTGAGCAGAAGACAGGGTTTTTAAAGGGTTCCTGGGAGCACAGAGAATTCCAGGTTGCTGATTGGTGGGATTTCAAGTCCTGAGATTGGGCTTTTTACCCAGTAGGGTGGGGACTGAGGTTGGTGGTTAGGGCAGTTAGGGTGTACTGATGGTGGAGTGTTTTTCTATTGGAGGTCCTTAGAGGAGGAGCCTGGCCACTAAAACTTAGCACAGCTATATAACCTCAACTCAAGTCTTCATTTATACTTCACCCCAAAACTGTAAAACACAGAATCTTGTTGCTAACAAATGAGGAGATCAACCTTTTACAATTGAGACTTTGTTATAAACTGTTTTATATACAGAATAAGTGTATGTGTTTTAAAAGGAGATTTCTTTTTCTCTGACTGTCATACATAGTAAGGGTAAACTCTGAATGATCAGAAATGAACCTGGGTATAGCCTCAAAAGAACTTGACATATTCAAGGTCCCAATAGGCAACTAAATTCTTATTTCCATTTATCCAAACACAAATGGGCACTCTTAAATAAATTTAGGAATACAGATGCATTTAATTAAGGTATAGTGAGAAATCTCCTGTAATTGAAAATCAAATGTTCTAATAGTGAAACTAATTTATACAGGAAAACTCAGCATGTCAGCATATAGCCCTGGATTGATCTTGCACATCAGGTAACATTACAAGAGTACAGTGCATTTCTGCAGGAAATGCCACCGGACATTATTTGCAATCATACCCAAAACTACTTAAAACAAGTTACACATGTCTTTGTGCCATGCAGCCCAAGTCTCAGTCTTTTGAGAGAACCCTATTAAAGGATTCTCAGTTCTCTGGGATGAATTTACAATGTTCCATGTTAGGGACTTGCCTGACATGCTGTGTCTACGTGTGCTTACAGAGGCCTTTGCAATCAGCAGTTCTGTCTTGTGACTGCCTTCTTGTCAGACAAGAAGCTACCCAAGAACCTGGGGATTTGTCAAATTTCTCAAAAAATACATTTTCTGAAAACCACAAACAGTCTCATTCTTACCAGTCTAACAGCTATGAAAACAATTTTATAAGTGAAATATATGACAAATCATTTAATATCCCAGAAAAAAATATATAACTTCACACTCACCAGGGACAGGAAATGAAGTCCCAAAGTAAAACCTGCCACTTACTGTCATTACTTTGTGCCACTAAAAGAGTTCAAGTTTATCAAAGACTTTTAGAAAGCACTAATTTAATTAAAAGTATGAACTTCTACAACCTTATGGAGTTAATACACTAGCAAAATTTCAAATTAAATGAGTCCCTTCCCATTGCCCACCCACCCCCAGCTCACACTCATAATGTGATGGGCAGTACAATGGGTGTTATTCTTTTCCTCATTATCAGTCAGTTCATTCTTACTGATTACTGTTCATATCCTTCAGTGAACCACTCAGAATCAATGATGGCCATCATGGAACCTCACCAGTATCTATGATGAATGACTATTTACAGCATTTCTTCTATCATATCAGGAGAACATGGAATTGAGACTTTAAATTTGAAATAAAAGGCTACAACTCAAATGATACTGGCTAACTATGAGCTTCTGGAAGTCACCCACCTGGGGCAGCATGCGATTTTCTTCTTCCAGCTGTCTGACTCTGGCCTCCAGCTGCCTAACATAGGACAAGGTTGATTCTAAAATTAAAAAGAAAGAACTTACATTACCCACAGGTCTTGTTTGGTTTACTGTTAAGGATATTTTTGGCTTGATTTATTAAGTAGGACCAAGGGATTACTTAGTCAGTTCTTTAAAAAAGAAAGACAATTCTTTCCAGAGAAACCATTCACACTATACAGTTTTTGAGCATTGTACAATGTTAACAGTATTAAAGAAATTTGCAAACGAGGATGCTGAGGCTTTTTACAAATATTGAGCCTCAGAACACAGATTACTTTATTTGTCCCATATATCAGACATTTTGTGATGTGATTTGTAACCAAGATCAACTTCAAGGTTTCATTAATTTTTTAAACTAGAATGAATGTCAAATACAGAGTTCTTTGAATTTTCCCAACAAACATTTGAAGTCTTGGAGACAACATTTATTCTTCTCACTAATTTATAGCTATTACCTGTGATGCAGAGAATATCTATATAAGAGCTAAATATTTAACTTGGAGTTGGACTTCTTTGATTTTGGGCTGAGTCTAATGATCTAAGAGTTGCTTCTTTCTTTGTAAGTTTTTGTGGCTTTTCTTCTCCAATTTTTAAGTAGATAAAATCAACAGAGTTACAATTGACTTTTTTTTTTTTTTACATTTTACAAGGGCAGATGGTGAACACCCAGAAGTGTTGTGCTCCATTTCTATTCACCCAAACTCTGCATTTTACAGCTTCTTGTCATAAGAGGAGTCACAGCAGGGGACACAGAGTGTGACTGATGGCGACTCTTCACTAAAGGACAATATTAAAAAGTCTCACAGAGCAGTGCAGTTGCAGGTCCAGCTTTACCCAAGAACAGACAGACACTTTTCAGGTATAGTCAAAAGTGCATGGCAGGGCAATCCCTCCAGCATGTACCCCATTTCTAGTTAACACTAGAGCAGCACACCATGCTTGAGGCTTCTTGATGTGGGGTATCAGAAACTCACAAGAAGATCAAACCATGAAACTGAAGCACATTTAACAGTAAATGCTGGAGCCCCAGTCGGTGAGCTTTAGCTACTTACGTGTTAAAGCAGTAATCATGGAAACCATTATTAGTTTTACCTGGGAATCCCTTAAATACACTCATTTTCTTCATTTTAATTTCAAAGGCAAAAAGCTAGTATTTTATATAGGATACCAGTCTTTAATTCACAAATAAAACAAGGTCATCTTGTTTTAAATATAGCATGGCATGTGCACAAAGATCTTCCGACAAGCCATCCTCAATTACATTAACATGGTGTCAATTATATTGACACAATGACCTTAAATCTTTCATACAAGCAGGTGGAAACACAGGGGAAACTGAAGACATTTGCTAAAAATATGCTTTCATCAAAGCTTAATGGAATGTTAAAACTATGTTATGTGGATTTTTTTGAATGGAGAAAAGAGTACACTGCACAGTGTGATAGGAAGATCACAGCCCTTATGAGTCTGTCTGCTTTACTCTGCAGATCACGATGTAAGGAGTGCCTCATTCACAGGCTTTTCCTCTAGAAAAACATCTTTTTGTTAAAGACCTTCCAACTTAACAACTGATAAATCATATTCTACTTAAGCCATGGAAAAATATTATCTTCTTCATTTTTCCAATGTATAGTTTTATCTGTTTTGCCCTGTACTGCACCGTCTTTGAGGTCGAAACTTAAAGCACTGGGGATGGAGTCTAATAGAAAATGCCACTAGAAGAAATTAGTTTTAAACCAGTGACCATTCCCAATTGCCTTAGTCTATTTCTCCTTTGTTGTTTTATTTTTTAAAATATTTTTTCATATGATATACTCTGATCACAATTTCCCCTTTTCCAACTCCTTCCAGACGCTTCCAACTATGTTCTCTCTCTCCCTCTCTCTCCCTCTCCCTCTCCCTCTCCCTCTCCCTCTCAGAAAATAACAAGCTCATGTTTTTTACTAACTCTTGACTTCAACACAGAAAGCATCTCTCATATATATATATATATATATATATATATATATATATATATATATATATATTTAGTTGTAGGAAATGAAAAAATTGAGTTTGAAAACCAATTTTTAATTTCTAATTTTTATGAAGAATTTGATAGAGCAAGTGCAAATGCAGACTCAGGTATGAAAAGATAAGAAGGACGTTTAAACAGGCAAAATACACTTCATAAGTCATGTTACAATGAAGCCAAAGAGAAGTTTTGAATTTGTCTCTTTAATAATAATTGATTGTGTGGCTTCTTTGTGTCAGTCACTGTTCTAGGAAGGAGTCTAAGTCATTAGAAGCTCTTCCCAATACAAGTTTTCTTTTAGATTACAAGCCAGTGTCCTTGTCTAAGAAGTCTTACTTAACCTTCTCACACAATTCTCCTTAACAATCAATAGCTATCCCACATATGGAAACAAAATCTCATAGAGACAAAACCAGGGACAGAATCTAGTCTCATGGGAAATTAGAGTACTCATTGTGTTGATGCTGTTTGTGTTCAATGAAAGAACAGGGAGGAAGTGAGTAGGCATACTTTCTGGATTATATATCATATAAGAATCTGGTATTTCTGTATTCAGAGCCATTGGGGGAAAAAACTACCAAGGAAGAAGAAAGAAAGAAAGAAAGAAAGAAAGAAAGAAAGAAAGAAAGAAAG
>NW_021604569.1:2316182-2344820 GCF_004785775.1 Grammomys surdaster | reverse complement strand
AAGAAAGAAAGAAAGAAAGAAAGAAAGAAAGAAAGAAAGAAAGAAAGAAAGAAAGAAAGAAAGAAAGAAAGACGGGCAGACTAATCTCCCAACAAGGACATCAAATAAAAAAAAAATCATGTCATGTCAATTCCTTGAAACTGCATAACTTTTTTGTCTCAGTTATAGGTCATTCAGGCTCAACTAGTGGCAATTAACATGAGGTACAGAATACACGAGCTAGTTTTTAATAATAAAACAATATGGTAACGTATAAGAAAACCCATGCCTTTAAAAATTCCATCATAAGCCAGGCGGTGGTGGTGCACGCATGCCTTTAATCCCAGCACTTGGGAGGCAGAGGCAGGTGGATTTCTGAGTTTGAGAGTTCGAGGCTAGCCTGGTCTACAGAGTGAGTTCCAGGACAGCCAGGGATACACAAAGAAACCCTGTCTCGAAAAAAAAAACCAAACCAAAAAAAATTTTTTCCACCATAAGCTATAGTCAGTATGTCATTTTAGCTTTTACAATGATGTTCAAAAGATCATCAGACAAGTAAATTATTATAGAGTATATGTGTGGGGGTGGGTGGGGGGCAGAGAGAATATGTGTGTATTATTGAAGGACCCAAACTCTAAGAAATCTCCAACCAGCTGTGAAGAAAAAGTTCAAGTCCATGTAGGAATAAGGAACTCAGTACTAGGACATAAGAATAAAGCAATCCATGTTGACTTCATTCTTTAAAATGAGAGACTTGACCTTAAAAAATACATCAACAGAACTATGACAAGCCTGAACACATGTGGAGTCACAGCAAGACAGACAACCAAGAAAGACCCTGTGAACCTATTCTAGACCGAAGGACAGCACAAAAGGAGACCATCTGGCAATCAGAGGAAACATCTGAAGAAGCAACTTCACCCACCCCACACAAGATGAGGCCTTTTGCTCTTAACTGTACTAAAGGTTTTTATTTCTCTTTTCATTCTTGGGTGTGTATGGTCACCTGGACACTTGAAGAGCTAGGCAAAGCAAAGGAAATCGATTTCATACGCTAATGACACACTGAAGATGCTCGTACAGAAGCCACTTCTCTCCAAGTGTCTCACTACTCCTTGAGCCTTCATATAAGAGTTCATAGCACTCTTTCATAGTAAATTTCAGAAACATATGCAAACTGAATGTGTTGTCCCACACCCATAATCATAGCTCTATGGAAACTGCAAGTTCAAGGTCACACAGAGCTACACAGAAAGCACCAAGAGATCAGCAAAATAGCAGACTTTCACTCTCAAAAACAAACACAAGCACACAAAGCAAAACAAATACCACCAGATACAAATAAACAATTGAAAAAACAGAATGAAGAAATTTATGTAAGAATCCAGTAAGTATGTGTGTATATGTACAACTATAAAATAAAGATTTTAATGCTATGTTTCTAAGTGTGTTGCCTACATGTACATCCATGCACAATGTGTGCGCAGTACCAAGGAGACAAAAAGAGGGAATCAGATTGCCATAGCTGGAGTTAACAGATAGTTGTGAGCTGCTATATGGGTTCTGGGAATTAAACCAGGGTCTTATGCAAGAGAAGCCAGTGCTCTTACGCACAGAGCAGGCTCTCTAGCCCTAAGTTATGTATACTTTAAATGATTCCAGTGTATAGAACAGAACACAATGCTGGCTTTCTATTCCATACAGTCCACCAACTCCCAGGACAGTTTTCAGATTAGAAATTGCTACACTACAGAACTCATACAACACTATATAATTAGTCAGATAAATTTTTAAAAACTTTGTTTCATTATTAAGGCACCAGAATCACCCCACCTTAATAACTCAATCCTGCTTCCTCCTTTACACCTGGATTAAAAATATCTTTGAAGGACCCATGTTTACTAATCTGATCTCTTCATTAGACAGTAACTTTGACATAATTTTAACTTACCTGAAACATAGTCAATCATATAAAGACCATTCATGCTATTCTGCTGTCAGCTTCAAAGCACTCTGGTGAAAATAAGAACCATGACTACCTCCCCAGTTTCTGAAGCAGTTGTTTCTCCCCTAATGATACTTGTCTCCAAAATGACACAAGAATCACTCTATTGCAGATAGTTTGTCATTGGAATGAAAATTAGAGTCTGCTAGACATCTGAGTAGTTTGCATGCATGAAGTGCTGGCACATCTTCAAGTAAGGTCTGACTGTGAAGCTCAACCACAGCCCCAGAGCATTTGAGAGATTGGATAGAAGGTACAAGCGAAATGAAAGACTTGCTGGCTTTAGGTTTGTATACTCTACTCAGGCAGAGAGACAGAAAGAGAGGAGGGAGAACGTGTTATCTCTATATGTCAAATGCTTATCTTCTCCAAACCTCAGGCTTAAATTCACTTGTCACTGGCCTGAAAGTGAGAGGTGCTGGATTAGCCTTGAAGAGATGATGGAGCCACGGAACAATACTGCTCCTGAATGGGACTGCAACCTTTGCAACATGGAAGCTTCCCTGTGAAGCCCACCTTTGTCTCTTATCATTCAGCCAGGGCTGTAGCAGAAAGCAGGTCCTAACCAGACACTGGTCCTGTTACTTAGGTCTCTAGTGCTGTGAGCCAGTAAATCATATCTACTCATTGTAACTCAGGCAGTCTTTGCTGCACTGTTACAGCAGCATGGACCACAATAATAAAAGTCTCAGCAAGAGTCCACTTTCCACATGATTTCTGGTCCACAGGTCATCTCTTCAGTAAACCCCAAGCTCAAAGCACAGTTTGATCCTACCGATCACAGGCTTTTACATACATACTCCTAAAGAAATTACCTCAGAACTGACAAAAGGTGTTTCTTTCTTCGTTGGGAATCAAATGTCAGCCTTCTATTTAGATTTTGCGTTACCTAGAGAAATATACGTGATTTTAAAAACTCACTAAGATTTAATGTTCTTATTTGTAAGAATTTCAGAATTGCCTCATAGCCTTGAAAATAATAACACAAGCCCCACAATCCCAAAAATGGAACCTCAATTCTTCTAAGTAAGTAGGAAGTAGAATTGGATTTTCCCCATGCCCATCACTATCAAGCTAATTTACGCTCCAGAGCCCTGCCAGCTGGACACGAGCTGTGGGACTTTACTTTCAGAAGAAATCAGTTTAGTGTCTCATTGGCCTAGAGTTCTGTTAACTCTAAACTCAACCTTAGCCAGAAGTACTCTCCTTATTCCGCTGCCTAGTCAAATGTTCCCTGTTCTTTCATTAATAAGATGAATAGTACCATTCAAGGAATTAGAATCACCAGAGCTTAGAATAACCTTTTTTGTATATACATAGCGCACATCATAACAGGTGTTCAGAGACAGCTCCAGGAGATGAAGCAAACATTTGGTGATAGGTGGTGGGATGGTGCCTTTGACTACGCAGATCAATATTGAACACTTATGCTTGTCCCACTCTATATGTCCCTGCTAGCTTCCTTCTCATTTGCCAACCTATTTTGCACTGGATGCCTGTGACTTGTCCACTTCTATACTTACAGTATGCCCTTCAATATTTGACCAAGTATTTCCCAGTTCCCCAGGCACTGACACTGCTGCTCCTTGCAGTGGGTAACACCCTATTTACTATGGCTTGTTTTAACATTAAGGGATGGCATCCAGTAGTCACTATCTGCTGTATGTGAAATGTTCTCTTGGGTACTAGAGATATAACTTCAAGCAGAAATGATAAAGCCCAGGTGTTCATGAAATAAGCAGTTCAAAGGAAAGACAGACAATAAGGTCCAAGCACATGAGGTAGTCCACAAGGGTAGAATATGAAAAAGAAAAACCTGACTAATGTCCTGTAGAGCAATTCTGGGTAGAAAGGAAGCAGCATGCACAGCCTGGCTTAGTCATGAAGCAGGAAGTGAAAGCAGCTTGAGACAGGGCTGTTTATCCTGTCACCGTTCTCCAGTGCTCAAGTTTTAAAACCTTCTGCAAACCACTTAAGCTATTTTCCTTTTGAGAAAAGCCTTAACATCACATGTGAGGCTCTTCTCTGACGTGTTCTAATCCCTGGAAACTGGTGGCTCTACCTTCAGAATAACCTTTTGAGGCTCTCCTCACAGGCTTTCCCATTTCCATCCTTGCTCCTCCTGCTCCAAATCAACATTCACACCTATCTATTTCGCACCCAGAGAGTTTTCTGAAGTGTTCAGTCTGATCACATTCTTCTTTATTTCCTAACTTGATCCATGGAAAATCCAACGTCCTTACAACATCTACTTGGGGCTCACATGATTTGACCAACTGAATTCTGTCTCCTGCCACCACTTGTTCTACCTCAGACATGGGGCCTCCTTTCTTTCCTGAGTACCACAAGTATTTTCCTGCTTCGGGAATTTTGCCTTAGTCTTAGCACTTTCCAAATATCCCCATTCCTGCACAGATATATAATTGACAACTCTTCCTTCAAGTGTTTGTAACTAATCCAACTTTCCAGTGAGACTCTGTCCTCTTCATTTAACTGTGCTGACTACTACCTCTATCCTATCTAGAGTACTAACACTATAGTTGTAACTCTGTCTTGTGGCTATTTGTCAAAATTCTGTATCACCTCCTATCATGTAAGGTAGAACTAGAGTAAAATGGTGGGACAAAAGAACTCCAAGCAATAGGAGAATATTAAACTTTAGATGGAAATGTGTGAAAACTTCCAAAAGATTGGTCACATTCTGCCATTTGTAAAAGAATGTTAGAAAAACTTTTGGTATGTCTTCTCAAATGAGAAGTTTTGGCTAAAGCATATGCTTGTGTATGTGTGACAAAATTTGTGGTCTAAAAAATGATGTCCTCACAAATTTTCATATGTTGAAACTTTCCCCGGTATAATGATTTTAAGAGACGGGAGCTTGTGAGAGGTTACTGGGTCATGAGGAATAAGATTATAACTCTTGTAAAGAAGGCCAAAGGGAAAGAACAAGTGTCAGTGATGAAAATTTGTACTTTACAGGACTCCAAGTCTGTTGCTGCCTCTGGGGACATTTATAAGATACCCACTCTAGGGTATTTCATTTAAGCATCTATAGTAAATGAACAAACAGACAGACAAACTAAGCTGGAGCAAGAAGTGTGAGGAGATGTGAATGGAGAAACAATTACAGAAAAAAACACAACATGTAGATTTTGGTGCCTCTGAAATCTCAGAATACAATGCAGATGCCCTTCTGCTGCAAATGTGTTCCAGTTAGGAGGGCTTTAGTTACAGAAGATCACTGGAAGACATTTAACATCATCTGAACATGCTCTTCCAGCTGATCCTTACCAAGGATCTACTCTGACAGCTGAAGCAAACCCTACCAAAATTAGACACTACATAGGGCAGGGATTTGCTGGGTATTGAATAGTGAGGTTGTGAACTATCAGGGATCAGCCTGAGCAGGGCAGTAGTCAGAGGTCTTTACCAGACAAAGTGAGTCTCTTTGAGATCAGGAAAATTCATCACTTCCAAGGAAAAGAACAGCAGAGGGGGTGTTGTCTTGTTTATTTTGTTTGGAACAAAGCCTGGAGGTCCTGAATTGTTTATCTAGAATTGACAGAAAAATCATACTTGCTGTTCTGTAGGGGTGTCAGAGCTGCTTTCTGAAATATTTGTTGGCTTGTTACATTATTATTATTTTCTATAAAGGAGTAAGTAGCTAAATAGACATCTAAAATAACAATTTATATCTAAATTAATTTAAAAATCAGAAAAAGTCTGTATCCTATTTTATTGCTAGAAAATAACCACCACCAAAAATTTGTTCATTTCTCATATCCCACATTTCTGATTAAAATATAATGGTATTTTGGTACATCTTTGCCTTAATCTACATACCATCCAGCTAACTGATTCAGACAGAATGTGTCCCTCAAACTTCATGTTTCGGGAAGATAATGCACAAAGCCACATGCTAATGGTTTTTGAGAGATTGGTCCTTTGGGGAGGGACTGAACAGTGTTCTCTGGAATGGCAGGTTATCAGGGAAGTGGCTTTATTGTTATGGTGAGTTTTCTCTAGCATACAAGTCCAATCTCACTATGCCATATCCTTTATCTACCCAGAAGTTAAGCAGTTGTCAGCACCAAGATCTAGGATTTTCCACTCTTTCCTCTGAAGTAACTACTCTCAGATAATCTCTTATAGCAACAGAAAAAGGAGCAAAACCCTGACAGTCGGAACCTCCTTGTTACAGCTCTCACTTCTGTCTCTTTGTATGTGAGTTGGAGGCTCCGTTCAGGAAGGTCCTACCGTGTCATTCTTTCTTATGATGACCACAATGCTTTTTGAACAACAGTGTTCAATAGCTTATTATTGAGTTTGCTCTGTTCCAAAATGCCCTAGGGCCTTACACAATTTGTGTGTGTGTGTGTGTGTGTGTGTGTGTGTGTGTGTGTGTGTGTGTGTTTCCTGAACGATTTGAAGCAGTACACTCAAAATGTAACTCAAGTTCCTCTAATAAAATACTCTAACAAGCATTATATCTGAGGGCTGGTTTGCTCTACTCTGATATACTGTTCATTTTTACTTTAGTCTTTAAAAACACCTAGCACACAATGGTGAGGCAGGTAGGTAGCAGTCAGTTTAGCTAAAAAAAAAAAACCGAACAAACAAACAAAAAAAAAAACAAACGAAAAAACAAAAAACAAAAAAAAGAACCAAAAAAAAAAAAACCTGGCAATATGCTTAAATACAGAAATATTTCAAATTCCAAAGAGCTACTTGGCACAAGCAACATCCTAACAGCTTTTCAGGGCTAAGATGTGTCTTGCTTCCCACAGCTCTGTTGCTACTGCTATTGTTTGTCACTTCCCAGAGACAATAACTCCCTTTCCTAATGTGGAAGGATAAAAATAGATGTCATTTTAATACATGTAACAATTTTCTTTAATGTATGTGGTCTCCTTATAAATGCATCTCAACTGCATTGTCAATGAATGCACAAGGAAGAAAATCTGTAAAAAAAAAATAAATTCTAAAAGGAAATAACTCTATAAAAATGTTATCTTCTCTTAGAATAAAGAATATGTTTTTTATACATTGTATTTTATATGCCTAAAGTTGCTTTTTATTGCTATTATACTTCTCAGAAAATGTAGTGAAAATTTCATTAACTTGAACCTCATCTACTGAAAATTTATAAAGATTTTGCAGAATTTAGTCTATGTAGATTCTTTGTTATAGTTATAAGACAATGTCATTTGTGTAACATTTTTGTATTTAAGGTGATCAGTATAAATTAATTTGCTTAAGGGGCAAACTATATACAATGAAATGTATTTTTATCTAGGTTAGTGTACTTATTGTATACTTTTTAATTATTATGAATTAACCTATTTATTAAGCATTAATTATGCTCTAGTCCCTCTTTCATGTTCTAGACATACTATATTGATAGTCAACTTTTCTTCTGTTCTTCAAAAAAATACTGTAGTAAGAATAGAAACACACAGAGATGCGTGTGTGTGTGTGTGTGTGTGTGTGTGTGTGTGTGTGTGTATACCACACTACTACCCTACATACACCTCATACTTAAATTTGCATGTAGATCACAAGGGAAGGCCTGGATATCCAAGCCCACATATAAATACAAACACCTAAGAAGTATATTTCAAATATGCAACAAGAGAATTTGTAATCTTTCCAAGAAAGGGATGAGCTGGAGGCACTCAAAGAACAGAAAACTAGAGTGCATGAAACTTGGTGGCCTAAATACCTAACCATAACAACGGAAAGGAGATGTGTCTGCCTCTTGGAAAGAGAAATAAACCACCTTAAAGAGCTTGGGTTTGTACTGCTTGCAGAAGACATACACACACACATGCACACACACACACACACACACAGAGGAAGTTATAATTTTTGACCACAAAATACTATAAGCTCTCAAGCCAGGCAGTGGTGGCGCACGCCTTTAATCCCAGCACTTGGGAGGCAGAGGCAGGTGGATTTCTGAGTTTGAGGCTAGCCTGGTCTACAGAGTGAGTTCCAGGACAGCCAAGGCTATACAGAGAAACCCTGTCTCGAAAAACTAAAAAAAAAAAAAAAAAATTAATAAAAACTATGAGCTCTCAAAGTATGTGTCCATGTTCATAGTATCTGGAAGACTAGATTAAAATATAATCAATTTTCATGCCTAAAATAACTATACTTTTCAAATAATAGTTGATTGCACAAGATACAATTCCATACAAAAAAGATATTTTAAACTCTTTTTGTCCAGACAATGAAATCTGTTAAATTTTATGCAGCTTACACTAATTTTCAGATTGATTTTATATCACTCTAAAGGTGCTGAATTCTGGATTACAAAATGGCTTTCTTAAATCAATAGTTTTTTGTTAACTTTCACAAACAGACAAGTATTGCTTTTCCTTTCAAAGCAGATGACATAGAAAAATATTTGAAAATTACTTGAGTTACCTATTTTCATTGCATAGTAATGGTGTTTAAGGAGGACCTTAAATTATAAACAAAAAGAAATTGATAAATCAGAAGCCTAGAAGTAGTATAAAAATTTCAAGTACATGTTGAACTTCATGTTTGTTGAGGAAAAGACTCAAGTGAGACAGCAATCTTAAATCGCAAGCAATAAGAGACTAAGGCACATGTCTTTCAACATGAGAACACCCTTAAAAGTTCAACATATTCCCATCAAGTTCTAGACTTTTAGTTTTAGTAATAGCTAAAATGAAGTATAAGCACCTGACTTGTGAAATAAATAATACTGTGAATAAAGTATCAATCCACAAGAAATAACAAGTAAAACACTCCCCTTGAGGTTACATTAAGATTAAAGGAGAAAAGTCTATGTGGTCCCAGATGGTTTAAGTGAGGCAATCTAATTAAGAGTAATAATAATTAAATAATATTTATACACTTGGGAAATTGTTATTGTAATAAAGTATCCTCATGCATGCTGGTATAAGAAGCCTGGCAAGAGGGGTGTCTCTTGCCCAGTTTCTTTAATTAATTATCAGTGTTCTTCTCTCTGGGCTCTTCTGGGAGTGCACAGCTGTGGGGAGCACAGCCAGAGTGCACAACAAATGATGGGTCTGTTTTCCCTGGAGAAATAAGCAAAAGTTACACAAGATTTTAAGTACTGCAGGCAAGTGGCAGGTCTGCGAATAAAATCATCATGTGTGAGGCTTTCTTCTCCCAGAAGCTCAGCTTTCTGTCAAAACCAACATCCTAGACCAAAGGAGATGAGTTCGTGGCAGAATGACTCTGGAAGGCTTCCTGAATCACCATGCTAGTGCAGGGAATGGCACAAGATGAATTGTTTTTAATTTGCACTCTGTTCTTAGAAACCACCGAAAACATTAAGACAGAATAAAACAATAAACCCACATTCTCTGAAAGTCATACTCAAGACAAATGTTTGATACTATTCACATTTACAACTATATGTATTTTTTCCAAAAAAATCATTTTAATGAAAGATTAATCTTCTTAGTCTACATAATAATTCCTTTGAAATATATTGTCCCTAGATGCAGTCTGTGTGGGAGTCCCTGAAGAGTCAATTTATCATTAAGATAAATCAACCTCTCATATCTATGCTCTATGATCAAGCTAGAAATATATTTCCTAAAACACAGAGAAAAATTAATTACTTGGAAACAGTACACATCATAATTTTCAAATAAGAGCTCTTCGATTCTGGGCTAATAAGATTCAGCAGGCCTTTAGTCTTGAGGTATAAAAAAAATAGTCTCTTTGTAATGACCATCATGATAACCTAGTGGATAACTTTAGAGAAGAGGAAAAATAGTTTACAAGCTCAGTTCAAAACTTTACATAAGTTTGGGAAAACTTCTACCCCAGGAATAATATTACAAGGAGGACATTTGTTCAAGTCATGCTGAGGCAACCATGGTGGTGAAACTCATGAGTGTAGGCTTAGAAACCAAAAAAAAAAAAAAAAAAAATGCTGTTACCTAAGAAGACTGGAGTGCATAACAGGAAGGAGGAAATGATGTAGTTATATTATAATTTCAAAAATTAAAAAGTAATAAACAGAGCCATTTAGAATTTTCTGAAATTCAGAGTATCAGAACACTCACTAACCATCTTCTGCTCAATTGAACCTCATTGCAACAAAGTTATCTACAATGCAGATTCTTCCCAGAGCTCAAAGCTAGACCATCACTTTAATTGGATATTTTTTTTGTCCCTCTGTCCTGTTGTCTAGTCTCTCAGCACATGAGATCAGAGTTCATGGCCAGTCATGTGACTGTCAATGAACTCTCTATTCAACTTCCAGAACGTGACCAGTGTCCTGTTCTGTACAGATTGTCTTCTACTTGACTTCACGTGCCACTAGTTTAGATCTACCAGTTCCAAAGGATCCACCAAATGGTGGCTGATATCAGAATAAAATAGTTTAGTTTGTCACCGTTCCTTATATGTTCAGCATCATGACAGCTGTGCCCATTGCTGAATTCACTGTATTTCCGTATACTTAGGTTTAATGTTCACAGGAACTGAAAAAACACAGCTTTAAGATAAAGTATCCATCCCGGGAGTTAATGTGATCTATGAAAAAGTTGTCTGGGTCCTTAAAATTACTCTGTCTTTTATAATTTTCTATTTATGCTACTTTAACTGTCACCTCACTGCAAACAAATATCTAAAATAAATCTGAGACACATAAATGAAAACATAGGTTCTGGATCTGGACAGCATAGGTCTGACTCCTGCCTCTACTAACATAGCATTTTAGTAACAAACTAAACTCTTATATCTCTGTTTCCCTATTACAAATGGACCAATAAAAAACCATCTACCCCAAAGAATTGTTATGAGGATTGGACGCATTTGTCTAAGTCATCTAATTCAAAATGTTCCACAAGTCTTATTACTACCTGCACTTGCCCCTGGTGCTACCTATGTCTTAGCCATCACTTCCACCATTACCCCTGTTCCTCTGCCCTCCCCAATAGATTCCACCCCAGCACTGTGACAAAAAATAAGATTATGCTGAACCTCTGCATGCAGCCATTTAGCTACACAGTCTTCTGCCTAGATTTCTGCCCCAGACATTGAGAGCTGTTCAGTCACTCCACCAGTCATACTTCACACCAGCAAGAATAGAAGCTTCAGGTGAGTACACCCTCACTGCTATAGGAAGCACTGGAAAGGAGCAGTAGAAATATATGACACAGATGTGGAAACTCTACCACAAATAGATAAGAAGCTAAAAGGCCCTTGGAGGAACTCACATGCCTTGTGTCTTGGAGCAACACTGACTAAATGATTATACACACAAAAAAAAAATTTCTCCAACTATCATTTCAAAATTGTTTAATATCTTGGTTCTTAATCTTTACATTTAGGTCAGAGGAAGGATCATACACGAAATCATGTATTTCTTTGTTTAACAAATATATGAAGCTCATATAAAATCGCAAAGATCCTTATGGGACTCGATTTATTCTATCACAATAGAAAAGGCTGTGTACAGCTCTTAAAGAAGAATGTTGTCTTTACATAGACAAGACAAGGAGGGTTAAAGAGAGCATGAAATAGGTCACTGAAGGCCCTGAGAAAAATCAGAGAGAGAAAGAGACAGATGAATGCTGGTACAAGAATTGGTTTCAGCCTCTCCAAGGTTGTCAACTCTACTTCCTCCCATTGTGGGACCATTATTTGGTTTCTTTTTGCTTATTTCTGCTGGTCCCTGGCCCTCAAATAGGCAGACTAACTCTGTGATACAACAGATAAATAATTTGGTAGCAAAACCTATTCAGATACATTATCATAAGTTAGCTATGGAGGACCACGAGACTCAAGATGAGGTTGTAACTTTATACAGGGTGTATCCAAAACCCATCTCCACCCAACCTAAAAGGGGGGACTTCTGCCCCTAGACCAAGCAGAGAGGGGCCACCCAGAACCCCCTCTGACAGGCGATCTGAATTCTTGCTTAGACTGTGAGGCTAACTACTGCAAGGGAATATAAAAGACAAAAGTTTCTCTCTGGGTTCCCTGAGGGACAAGCCTGACTGCATAGTGGTTGATGTCAAAAGTATCCCCTCTCCAGGAAAAAGACATCAGGATGGGTATGGCCCTCATGCCTCACTGGACAATGACAGGGGGACCAGTGCCATTACAAGGTCCCCTTCAATTACTGGAGGTCAGGCCTCTATCCCTGCCTTCACAAGTTTAGATTTGCCACAGCCCTTCTATACTTAGAGAAGGGAGGAAATGTCAGGGACAGCCCTGCTTACACACTGAAGGCCTAAAATCAGCCGTAGGCCTAAAATCAGCAATAGGCTTGTCATACATGTATACTAACACCAAGTCTTGGGTCTCAGTGGAAAAACTTTGAAACAGATGGCTATAAGCTAATGTAAACAGGTAGCTTTTGTGGAAATCTACAAGCCTGAGTAGTCATAGACCTTGGAAATAGGTAGCCTTGGTAGACAATACCAACTTAGATAAGGTCAAGCGAGTCATAGGCAGAGTCATAGTGAATTGTCCCCTGAACCTTCACCCAGCCGATACCCGGTTCTGAAGATATCTGTATTCCCCCTGAACACCCACACTCCACTGTCATTCCCTTCCCCACATCCTGCCTTTCTGTGTTTATAACCCCTGTGTGACTGAATTACGATTTGAGAAAAAATAAATTATAAAAAAAAAACCAAATATATGAATGTTGCAAATATGAGGACATAATAGAGAACAAAGAGATGAGAAAGAGGAAAGCAAACAAGTGAAATTATTTTTTATTCTTCATGTGTATGAGTGTTTGCCTACAAAAATGTATGTGCCTGCAAGGGTCAGAAGATAACATTGGATCCCCTGAAATAGAGGTTATGGTTGTGATCCACCATATTGGTGCTAGGAACTAAATACACACCCTCTGCAAAAGCAGCAGGTTTTTTAAAGCCCTATGCCATCTTTCCAGCCCCAAGTAAAACTATTTTAAGCATGTTACATACAATGAAGGAACTGGCATGTCAGGGCATTTAGTTTGTAAGTGATGAAAGAATGGAAGGATGTCACAGTTAAGATTGAAGTCAGTTCGTGCAAAGAGTCTGTGGTGGGGTGAACTTAACAGGATGGGAGGACAGGAAGCCTTACACACTCATTATGCTCCAGAGTATGAAATAAGGAAGAATAGTTCAGAAGATGTTTTATAAGCTACTCAACTGGGGGACAATAAAAAGTACTCCAAAGACCACCATTAGGAGAAAGAGTATTAGCTAAACACTAATTCCCATGTCTACCACATATATTATAAGAATACATGATTAAACTCCATAAATGTCAATAGAAAATGGTGTACTAATATTCAGATCAGACCAATATTATCGGTGATTATGGGTAGTTGCACACTGATCTACACTAAGGGCCAGGGAATTTGTCAGGAGATCACATGCACAGCAGGTACCAGCCTTTGTTGTAGGTCACAGAATATGGTTAGGGCTGTAGATGTGAGAGTAAGACAATGTAGTGTGGGATGGTCTCCTAACTCCATTCCTAAAAGACCTGCCACATAGGTGACACAGACATCGAAGCAGCATCAAGAGAGTGACCAAAAGATGACCCTGCTATTAGAAAGTATGATTCCTTTTTGTACACTAAAATGCTAATTTTATTTTAAAATTTAAATTCCAGAGGCTTTTTTAGAACATCAGTCAAAACACTCTGCAGGAGGCTCTGAAATAAACAGATTTTTTTCAAGTCCCTTCTGAAAAACTCATTTCCAATTATGAATACAACTCAATATTTCAAGTAAAATCTCCTTATAATGAGGAAAGAGAAGAGTCTGGGGACAGATGAACTGAGTTGCCTGGCTAAGTATTTAATTTTCCACTTAGCTTTGCAAGACAAGGGAAATAACCTTCATTCATCATCAATATTTATAAAAATGTCATCATGTTTCATTTGGAACATGATGAACAGGAGTGCTGTGTAGCAATTTTAGCTGAAACATCTAGAAAGCTCCATGTTCTAGTAGGTATGCTCCTTAAAGCAGAAAGTAAAACTCCAATTAACATGCAAATTATTTATGAAGCTATCTTTACAGATAAACCTCTTACATGTAAAAATAGGAAACCATAGCAACTATAGATTGTAATTAAAGTTTGCTACTCAAAAAGAAAAACTTAGACAATAGAATGTACAACTCTTTGTAGCAATGGTTTAGCTATGTAAAATGCTGGCATTTAAAAAGAAAACAATAGTCGTCTATTTTACTATCTTTCACGTATGTGTGCATCTCTTATAACATGAGAGAATTTGGGTTTACTAAATACTAAATACTAAATGCTAAATGCTAAATGCTAAATGCTAAATACTAAATACAGTTTCTAAATACTTGAAACTGTGATACATCATATAAATAGAAAGTCTACTTGAACACAATAGGAAAAAGTGTAACTTTGGTTTGGGGACATTTTACAAGCCATGTGTGATAACACAGAAAAATTTATTTTAAAACTCTTTGTAACAACTATTATTACCACGTTCACTTTAGTGAATGTCAGTGATGTCTGTTTAATGTAGAAAACTGACTTTTTTTTACCATTTTGTAAATAATTGTCTAAAAGATAAATGGTAATCTTGAACCACACATTTATTTAAACGTTTATTGTCAGTCAAGTATTCCTCTGTACTAACATAAAAATTCCGAAGGTATATTTAAGAGAACATAGCTTTACAATATCATATATTGATACTCTGCTTACCTTTACAATAGTATTATTGTCATCAGGGAAGGCCAAAGAGATGTAGTAAACTGAGACCATGGTTTAGTCAACCAAGGATCTGGTTCTGCCTATGTCAAATGGTTTCAAAGATCTCACTACTGAGCCTCATCAACATTGTGTTCAAGTCTCTAAACATCAACAACAAGGCTGTAAGTGAAGCCTATGTTCTTCACTACCTAAAATGTCACTGACAACATTTTATATGACATTTATAACACCACTGGTTGTTAATCAGTAAGTTAAACCACATTTTCAAATATGAATTAACCTCTAAGATGTAGACCCAGAGACAAAATTTAATTTAGAAAGCACTGCTACCCTTTAGTAGGTCTTCCTGTTTCATGAGGAGCACTGAGCTGACCCCTCCGGTTGAGCTACACAATTTCACCATACTGGGAAAGTCTAGGCCTAAAGTCAGCAAGGATTTGGAATTAGCTCTTCTGTCCTTATAGCTTGCAGGCATACACACACACACACACATGCACATTTGCTGCTTATTAATTGATTTAAAAACTGCACTATCCAGTGGGATGAAGAATGGCTTAGAGGCAAAAATACTTGCCACCCTGAGAAGCCCTGAGTTATGTTTCTGGAACCTACATACGGTAGCACTACATGTAAGTCCAGGTCCAGCAGATAACAGCCTTTTCTGGCTTCTGTAGTCAGGTAGTCACATGTACATTCTCACAAATTAAAGGAAAATAGATCTTTTTAAGAGTGCACTAACAGAGCAGGGTTTTAATACATTTAATTTGAAGAATCAAATTTCCTCATGCATTTGGCCACCATAGCTACCTTCTTCTGAAAGCTTTATCATTTCAAAGACTGACTGTATCCCTTTCCATTTTGGCAGTGGCTTTCTTCACTAAATTACCCTATGAAAGTCTGAATTCACTTTGTATTTTCAGTCACCTCAGTGAGAGTCCAAACAAATTAGCATTCATTTCCTACTGTGGTTCTCCTCTCTACATGAACTCCTTGAGAGCAGGAGTGAGTTGGGAGGTGTTCTGACCCATGTAAGTACTTGATATTTGAGTAAAGATATTCCATCTTAAAACCATAAATTTATTTCCACCAAGTCTATTCTGTGCAATTTCCATCCCCAAAGGCTGGTGGAAAAATTTAAAGGGAAGGACAAGCTGCTATTTATGTAAAATGGAGCCTGAGAAACAATTAGAGTGTTTCTTCCTCTGAACTATAAAATGTTTAAACAGATTGTCTTTAAGAGCTTACCTTACCCAGGCTGTGGGAATTCCAACATGTACTTGGAAATTACTGGTTGAGAAAAGGGGAAAGCTCAACTCCTAATGTAGAAATGATGCTCCCCATGAGGTTTATTTTCCAGAAGCCTATGACAAAGGAAATCAAAGGGATTGGGAAAAAGAAACACCCTGGTAAAGTCATTAAATAAAACCTGGGAAAGATGACTACAACCCCAAAGACAAGGCTCTGAGAAAGAAGAAGGGACAATTAGGTCATCCATTCCCCTTCCCCCAAGTAATGATATGAAGACAAAAACACATTCAGGCCCCAGAGCTATGGAAAGGGAAATTTGGTACAGCAACAGAATCTATACTGTAGGTTCAAGAGCATAAGAGAAGGAAACATTGAGCTAAAAGTTATGAGAGGGTAAGGAACCAGCTCTGGCTGTCCAACTACACACAGTTTTATGCGTCAACAGGCTTGTAAGTGAATGACTAAATGCTGTAGGAGATGTCCTACACAGTTTTACAACCATTAGCCTCCCCTCCAAAAAAAAATCACCATTCATTAGGGGTGATATTAAGGACATTAAGGAGGGCATTAGAACTGTTATCCAGGTCAGGAGAAGATAAACCTCTGTAGCATTTCCCAAACTATTTCAACAATTATTGCAAAAGTATGTGGATCATATGAAGGAAAATCACCATCATCTCACTCTCTGTATCAATTGATATGAAAATTGAGACCCAGAGAAGGAAAATAACTGGATGAGTAGAGACTAGAACTCAGGACTGTCCATCCTATTCCTGATCAATTCTCTTTCTTCTCTACCATTCTTCATGTTTGGATTCCAGCCCCCAAAACAACTTCAATTCTATCAGGCAGAAATGCTTTTAGTCATACTTTCTTCCTTTTAATTTTCTGTTATCGTTCCCCCATGTCTAAGGATCCAAGTTCACTCAAGTCTACCTTGACTCTGTTCCCTTACTTGTGCTACTCATTCTCAGATCCAGACTCAGCTTCCAGCTCACTCTGTACATTCCTTCCTGATAGTCCTCATATCACCTGCTGTCTTAGTGGAGTTCCTTGATGCTAATTATCTGCTTGCAGTAAGGCAATATCCTGGGTTCAACACGCCCAGCCTCCAGTGTCATCAGAATGTTACAGCCTCTGCTAGCTCCAACCATTGTCCATACTCCTCCCAAATATTCTGCACTTGTGTCCTAGCCCTGTTCCTTCTCCACCCACTGAGCTATTTGTTGCCAGAGGAAATATCAGGTACCCACTTCTGTAAGACAACCTTTGCCACAGCAAGTATCCATGGCAACCAGATGGGGCTAGGAAATGAAATTAAAGTTCATAGATAATTCCCCAAAGTTAGCTTAGCCAATAGATCGTTTATTAGAGCAGTGAACTTTTGACAAAGCTGAGCATATTACATTTTAAATCTTCTTCATTGCATCATGGTCTTTTGGAAAATAACATGGCTTAAGGTAAAGACCTGGAAAGGAGACAGGGCTTCATAGGCTTGGCTAACCTGGGTTGGGGGGAGAAATAGTTCCCAAGAAATGAAGCAAATGAAGAATCAGGCTATCAGCTTGCATTCCTACTTCCATTCAGCCAAATAAATTCAGAACCTAAGATATGCCAAATATGATGTGGAAAATGAGCACATAGATTTTCACAAGAGTAGAAATATAAAGCTCATATGCGTAAACAAGAAAGATGACTTAAAGGCTACAGAGACGATAGGAGACAATGTGATTATTAATAATGAGCAACATGTATGATCAACTAGGTCACACAATAAATAATAATCTTCAGAAAAACGTGGAAATCCCTGACAAAGCATTGACATCATCTGGCTTGTCCATATCTCTCTATGATTGACTTACCACTTAACCAATTTACTGATTAAATAAGTTGATGTGTCTCAATGCAATGTGGAAGAATAAAGAACCCTTTTTATCTTCATGCTTGTGAATTTCAAGGAACAAACTTAAAACAAAAGAGGAGACAAAACTTTAGAAATATTATGTTAGATGAGTTTCAGAGCTCGACTGATTTTCAGTAAATAGTAACAGATTTTCAAAATCAGAAATAAATTCACTTACATACTGTACATAAGTCTCACTAAACACTGAAGGAATGAATGTTGCAACCAAAGTGCTGAAAGAGTGTTTTTCCCTCTGCCCAGTTGAAATCCTTTAGCTCATTGTGTAAACTGGGTTGCCTGAGGCACACCATGCTTTCACTCTCAAACTCCTAAAATTGGTTCTTCCTTCCTGAGCTAGGAATCAGAGTTACAGCTGTCACGAACATGATTTACAATGCCATAAAATGAAGATAAAATAATCATAAACCCTTATAATCATGTAACATAATAAGATTTTTTTCACGCTCTATAATATGGGCACCATGTACAGTATACAATGATTATATAAAGGGCTCTAGTGCATCATAAATTGTTCCTATATCACAAAATACAATGTTATTACATTACACATTAAAAATTAAAGTACTAGAGTGGCCATAATAAGTAGTGAACCATTCATTAAAATAATTTTTTGCCTCTTAACCATTGCCTCCTTGTATCCAAGAATAGCATAGGATATTCTGATTGTAGGCTCCCATGTTTTCTAATAAATATACCTATAGCAAACAGAGACACCTTGAATCATTTCTTCAACTCAGAACTTCCTTAACTGAGAGCTGTCCTTAAAGAAAGATGCTTGAGAGGTGGTCGCTAGATCATGACAGCTATGATTATGCTCCTACATTGAAAACTTCATCCATAGATCATAATTGCTACTATTATTTTCCTACACACAAAACATCATCCGTAGACCATGATAGCTATGATTATGCTCCTACATGTAAAAAGTCATCCATAGACCACATTTACTTGGTGCTGATCTTTGCCATTCTCATATAATTTGCCTCATTTAAAGCTGAAAAGAGAAATGCCTAGCATCACATGTACACATAAACAAGGACACCAGAAAGGGGGATGGCAAGCCCTTCATCTACTGCTGTCTCCTATATCTGAACTTCTGTTTTCACTGCACACGAGTGATCTTACTACATGACAGATTCTATGGGTCTGTCTTGAAGGACACTCTCAGAACTCATTTAAGGATAGCCTGTTAAGAGAAGTATTTAAACCAAAGTGGGTACTTAAATTCATCTTCCAGGTGGGAGACTTCAACGTACTAATATTCTGTCCTCAGAGTGTTTTCGATACCTGCTAAGGGCAATTACACTACATTTTTTGGTGGTGTATCAAACCTCAGGCCTTGTCCATGGTAAACTCATGTTCTGTTACTGGGGTATACTCCTAGCACATTCATATTATCAACTAGACTCATGTAAAAACTCCTTGCACCATAACTGACACATAGCTAGATTCTCACTAAATGTTAGTTACTTTCTCTTCATTACAAAGTTAAGAACTGCAAGAGTATCAACAATTAATAGCTCATTAGCTTGAGATTTTAAAAGCAATTTCAAAACAACTTGCACCAGAGCTGCTAAAGGACAGATCTTATGTTGGGATATTGACAGAAGCCATCACATAAGTGGGATAAGACATGGAGACCTGAGGGATGAGGCAAACTACATAATGTGGGTGGGGGAAGTCAGTGAGCCAAAGTAAGGAGAAAGGCTCTTCCAAATGCTTCCTTATAGATTGAGATGGAAGAGCGTGTGTTTCTCCTTATTCTCTCCCTTATCATAAGATTTTCAAGAATGCTTTAAATCTACAACAAACAGGAGTCAAAATTGCTTTAAACTCCTGTGCCACTGCCACACATTAACACACTTGCACGTAAAAATTAGGTATGACTGCAAATGTCTGAGGTGTGCTGTTACTCAATCTATAGGAAATTTTAGGGGAAATTTTCATATCTCATATGATCTCCCCAAATTAAAAGTCACTGACATTACAAAGATTCCTTGAAAGCCGAATTAGAAGAAAGGCAAATGTGTCAAGCTTTGGGGAGAACACAGCTTGCTCCGAGTCTGTTTTCTGTCTATTTAGTAGAAAATCACATTGAATAAACGTTCTCTTTCTAGAGAACACATTAGTTTTCCCTACAGTTTTACTTCACTTGGATTCTGAGCTAGCTGTTTCTTTTTCTCAGGACTAGGGAGTACTCTCATCCATGTGTGAGTGTATGAGAAGGGAATATCTCTAAAATGCATAGCCTATTTTTTACTTCCTCTGGGGACTATCCTTACATGAGCATTCTCAAATATTTTCTCAGTCACTTCAGCTCTTGATTTGTTGGTATTTCTTATTCTCTGGTAGATCTGATTTGTTTTTGTTCTTAACTTATAAATCATCAATAGGATTGAACTCTTCAAGTGTTTTGTTGTAAATTAGAATAGTGAGAAGCTATTCTGTCTGAGTGAAATTCTTCTGAACCATCTGTTAGATTCCAGAGGAACACTGAGATTTCATGTCACTTTTATTAGCTACAGAACTCGGGACTAACTAGAAGATACTAAATTCCAGCATGATATGCTAACCTCTCTGAGATGCCAAGCTAGCTCTTACTTAGTCTGAAACTGCTTCTTTTACTTCAGAGAGCTTCCCTACCTAGATATTCACCCACCATGTCAAAACACAAAGCATCCACTCAACTATCAGCTGCATCAGTGAGCATGGCTGTGACATTTCACCCATGGCATAGCCCAACCTTACAGGACACTGTCAATGTAGTTAACAGTGGCTAGAGGAAGAGACAGAAGATAACTTTAACCTTGTCACAGTGGGATGAGACTGGAGACAAGGAATCTCTTTAGGTCTCCATTTCATTTTATGTCATTTGAGGCAAGGAGGTGAAGGTAGGTAGTATGGACATCTTGACTTCATCAGGATCTTAATAGATAAAGTATCAAGAATGCAAGCAGAATAATCTCAATCTTTCATACACTGGGCAAATGCATATTATATGCCACACTTGAGAAGCAACCACAAGAAGTCTAAGAATTAATCAGTCACACTGTGACAGAGTCAACTCTCAGGGGCAGCCTTGCTTATACACTGAAGGCCTAAAATCAGCCATAGGCCTAAGTCAGCCTGCTAACACAAAGTCTTGGTCTCTGTGGAAAAACACTGAATAGATGGTTATAAGATCTTGTAAACAAGTAGCGTTGATGGAGAATTACCAGCCTGGATAGTCATAGACTTTGTGGATAGGTAGCCTTGGTGAATAGTACTAACTTAGATAAGGACAAGAGAATCGTAGGCAGTCATAGTGACCTGTTTCCTGAACCTTCACCCAGCTGATACCCTGATCTGGAATATATCTGTACTTCCCCTGAACATCTATATTCCTGCGTCATTCCCTTCCCCACATCCTGTCTTTATGTGTTTATAACCCCTGTGTGAAAAAAATAAAAATAACGATTTGATCACACTATAGACAAATCGTGGTTCTTTGCGTTCGTCTGTATCCCCCATTCTCTCTTTCAGGTGATATCCCTGTACCCTATTCACTGCTTTGTTTGATGGAGCAGTCAACCACAAACATCACTGCCCAGACCCCAGAGTATTCTTGAACAGATGTATGCTACATCCTTTCAGGCCTTGGCTACACAGTGGTTAAAGCAAATGGCAACCTTTAGTATCAGCATACATAGTAGTCTCATGTGTTCTAACTCCTCCTAAAGCTGTTTTCTAAAAGGTGACAGACAAAAAATGAAAGGCCTCCAAATACACCCACCTTGCCTAATCCACTGATCCTCTCAGTTGACCTACCTACCACAAACGTAGTTTCTGAAATTGCTTTGTTAACCAAATCCACATCAAATCTTCATAGCTCTCCCTTAGAGATCACCATTAGTTCTGAACATTATTGTAATTTGTGTAAATATATAGGTTATCAGTATACCATGTAATGTTTGAGTAATGTAACTGCAATGTCAATGAGATTCTGTGAAGATTTTAGAATAGTTAAGTTAACAGTGTCACTTAATGTGTTAAAAGCTGTATCCTATAAAACACATTTCCCAAAATGCTATGATCTCCATAGGTGTCTATCATATCAGCTAGGTTTGCTGTCAAGAAAGGTCATCTTAATCATCTTAGCAAAACCTCATACCATAAACCATTTATATTTCTTTTTCCTGACAGGCCCCTAAACAAGAAATAAAACTGAAGTTTTACTCTACAGATAGTATTATTCTGAAAAGATTTTCCACCAAACTTCATTTATGCTTATTTTTATTTATTTATTTTTTTACATGTAAGCATTTAAGTTTCCTTTAAATCAAAACAAAACACTTTTAATGCTTGGTTTGGTAGAACTAATCTTTGAAGAATACTGTGTCTTCTTACTGTTTCCACAGAGAACACAGCTTCAGGCCCAAATGAAGTAAGGCTAGAAATTAGCAGAGCTGCGTTTCACACTTCCTAGGGAGATGGCTGGTTTCTACAGCTTTTCCCCAGCCCCTCTTAACACAGATTCAATACGCTTCTTCCCATTTCCCCTATCCAATAGCCTCCTGAGAACACAGGAAGACTTGATCTTGAACCCATGAAACTCCAAAGCCTAGTTCCTTTCCTTCTTCTTCTCCAGGGCTCAGGAGGCAGCGCTAGCAGAGAATCGGCCAATGGTCTCAGTTCTGTGTACATTCAAGAACTGAGTTGTCTTCCTCCTGTCCACAAACAAGTATGAGTCCAGATGAAGTGACCACTCTGCTGCTAGATGACAGTACCAAACAGAAGGAAGACTTTGCAATAAATAACCAAGGTTGGTATTCTCAGGTCTCAGCTTCAGTTTAAGGAAGCAGAAGTGCAAGATTTGGTTTTGCTGCTGTTTTCCTTTCTATGTCCATTAGTTAAAAGGCAATTGATTGACGTTCAGAACTCTGGTCTTTCTGAGTCTAAAGAAGTCAAATCTTACCACCTTCCACATCAAGTAGTTCATAACAAGTCATAACTTTCTAAATAAGGCCAAACTGAACAAATTTAGGTGAGTGAATCTAAAATATCTGAATTAATATACCACTGAAAGATTCTCCAGTACAGTTTTTCATTTCAATCCAAGCCTCAGTGGGGACAGAGGAGATCTCTTCACAGAAGTACAAACAGCTCACAGAGGCACTATGGTAAACACCATGCTGAACAAAATACCTGAAGGCAGTAAACTGTGCAGCCTCCTGAGGGCTGGTTTGAAGAAATGTCAAGATCTTCCCAGGATGTCAGACTCACCAGAGAGCTCCCTAAAAGGTTGCTTACACCATGTGAATAAAATAGGATTTTATTGGCATGAATGCACTCCAGAATCTGAGTGAGTCATGTAAAATATAAGTTTTAATAACACCTAAGGATTTGTGGTCAACAATGATGTCATTATGACTGTTTAAAAAGCTTCTCTTCTCCGTACTCACACATACAACCAGCCAGCCTAACTGAAAATAAACATTGTGCAAAGCACTCAAAACATCAGCCCTGCATAGGAATCATGCCACCTGCCTTCACATAACAGACATTTCTGAAATTGTTTTCTGTTTATATAAATCAAAGTTTATAAATTTCAATGTATTTCATTGGGGTGTCCTTTAGCCCAAGACCCTATTTCTTCAAGGCAATGCTGGAGACAGCAGAAGCACCCTGTCATTAGAAGAAAAAAACACTTATCGATGACCATTGTGAGCTACCCTAGTCATTTCGCACAGGAACAAGATTCATATACCCTGCGAAAAAATGGATGCTCTTCTTCACAAAGCACACACCAGATTTAAAGAATGCAGGAAAACCTATTGAATTTTGAGATTATGGAGGTGTGAGTTGTAATCCTGACTCTGAGAATGCCTAGGTACATTGTTTTCATGGACCTTAATTTCCTTGAGTCTCAATTATCAGACCTATAAAAATACCCAGTGAACATAGCTGTAAAGAAACAACTAAATTAACTTGGAACAAAATAAGTATTTAGTGAGTCCTAATTGTTACCCTTACCTGCTAGTAACAGTTAAAAAGAATGAGTCTGAGATTTTCACGTGTCAAAATCATCCAGTAAAGACAAAGGTTGGTTTCTACTGCGAATGCTTCTTAGCTCATGCAGCTTCTATGCTGCCTTCTATCACCAGATTTGGGACTGAATACTGTCTATAGGTAAGGGGAATATATATGGAGCTTAGTATTAGTGGACAGCCCTTGGATTTTAAGCAGGTGTTGTAGAACATCTGCAATAAATCTCAGACTGTGGAGACCCTATTTCATCATGATGAACTTGTCACCTTTCTTGTTTTCCATACAGAGGCAACCTCTATAGCCCATAAGACCACATCTTAGAAGTAAATAAAAATAAATTCAAAACCTTTATCTATAATAAGACTTTTCTTTAAAAGCTCCAATTGGGGTCATAGACCCCTATGGAAGAGTTAGGGGCAGGATTGAAGGGGATGGCAACGCCACAGGAAGACCAACAGTGCAGCTGCCCTGGACCCTGGGAGTTCCCAGAGTCTGAGCCACCAACCAAAGATCAAACATGGGCTGGTCTGAAGCCTTAGGCACATATGTAGTGGAGGGCTGTCTTGTGTGGCCTCAGTGGAAGAAGATGTGCCTAATCCTGAAGAAACTTGAGGCTCCAGGGTAGAGGAAAACCTAGGAGTGGGGCGCCCTCTCAGAAGTGAAGTAGAGGGGCATAGTTAAAAAACTTTGCTAGGGTGAGACTAGGAGTGCAGCAGCATTTGAGACATAAATAAATAAAATAATTAATTAATGAGAATTGTAAAATAAAATAAAGTTCCAATTGCATCACTTCAAAATAAATGAATGAAATTAAAAAGTTAATTCCTCAGATTTCTCTAGGTTTTAGATTTAGTTCTTGAATTTTTTTCTATTTAAATATTTGTCTCCATCTTTTAAGATCTAGTATTTGAAAAGTTTCACTAATCAAGTAAAACTAAAAACTTTGAATTTTCAATCATTCAATATGAAATAATCTAAAAAAGACTACATACACACACAAACACACACACACTCACACACACACACATGCACACACACACACACACACACACACACACATTCCTCACATAACAACAGCTGGAAAAGAAAAGGCGTGACCGGGTTCAGATGACAATCTCTTCAAATCTGTCAGTATCTTTTACTAGGACCATCTGTTCAGGAGTAAAGGCTCTGCATGCTACTACTACTGTAACTCAGCCTCTAACTTGGGTTTGGCATAGTAGATGTTCGATAAATAGCTACTGACAACGCAGGTGGCTGATGTGCCTATTTGTAATTTGAGCATGCCTGCCAGGATCCTAGCTGGAACCATTGGATAAGCCACTGGGTTACTATATAAAATAAATGTGGAATGATAAAACAATCACAATTCATATTTTTCACCATCTTAAACTCGCAATCTCACATTTTGCTGAGTTAATGTTATTAAGATATATATTTGTATGAGTTACTTAATACAAGCAGACAGTTAAATATACTGCCGTTTATTTTCAACCTAACTCAAGGAAACCTAACATTTAAGGAAATGTGATATATTAGTAGTCTCAATAAAGTTGCAAAAAAGGAAGAGTAGCCATAGCTTTCCTGCTGCTGCCATCACATTGGCACAGTATTAGCTCCTGGTGAGGCTCCCGGCGGGGTTTGGGAAAGCAATGCAGTAAGTGCTCTGCACTTAGGCAAGAGGGAATCATGTTATGGAACCAGCTTATAGTCGAAATAAGAAGAAATATGTCAATCTTTCAGTTGTCATTTTGAGCATGTAATATCATTATCTGGGAAACAGGAGAACTTGATTATTAAATCAGCAATGCTGATTGCAGAATGAGAAGTCCTCTGGGCTGAATAAAATTCAGCAATTAATCACAGCCAATGGCCTCTTGTAAATATCAATATTGAATTTTAGGCATTTAAACCAGCCAATCAATTAAAACCAAGACTGTGACTTTAATCAGTGAAAGCTGAAATATAATTTACCAAATTCTACATCTAGTAAAACTTAAGTCATTGTTGAAATCTAACCTTGTTGCCTGTGAGGCAGAGACACAAATTACAGAATCTTTTGGAAATGTCATTATCTCTGGTCTGTGCCCTTGCCTTCTGAGTAACTGGCAGAGCCTGTATTCCAAGAGCATCTTGCTGCCTTGAAACTCAATTTAAAGGCACAGAACTACAAAATATGTGAGTTCCAGTTCCCACTTACCACTTGTGTGACTGTGCACAGATCACTGTAAAGCTCCTGTGATTAGTTTATGCATCAGTAGGACTCATACCGCATGCTTATTGTAAGATCAAAGTAATGCACATGAAAAACTTACAATAGTACTTACTGCACGGTAACTGTTCAACAGTTGCTAATAAATGCGTGTATTAAACTCCACTGCTTAGTCATGTGTCAACAGTATTGAATCTCCAAAAATATTTAAGAGAATTATACTCTTTTAATTATCCAAATAATCCCAAGGATAATCATCCATGGATTTTTCTGTTGCATTGTTTAAAGGACTATACTAAAGTCAGATATTTTCCTGTCTCCCAGATTTCCCATGGGTACAAGCGCAGAGGAAAATCCTTTTTGAATATTTGCTATTTCAGCCTTTCTGTTTTACTTTTATTACACTGTTGTGAGTTCTTCACATGACTTAACTCTCCCATTCCACCACCATCAAAGTCACAAATAATCACAGAAAATTCACTCACCTTGTAATTAAGTCGACTTGGCCTGGTGAACTCACAGGGTCCTAAAGGAACTTAGCAGTGCCACAAAACACAAGTCACATTTTCATGCATCTCATAAGCCAGAGCTGAGACTAGAACACATCCTCAGTGGCACTGTTTAGCACAAGAACACTTTAAAAACATGATGTGTTTGAAGTGTCAGTTTTATGAATTTTTCATAACTCCAGAAAGCCCCAATTATAAGTGCTCAATTCAATTAAAACTGTGGAATCAGGGTCCAAAAAAGAAGTTAATTGGTTAAGGTGCTTGCTGCCTTGATTGACAATCTGGATGCAGTCCCTGTCCCCCACACAGTGAAAGGAAAAAGTCAACTCCTGCACATTGTTCTTTGCTCTCCTCCAGGTGTTCACTGTAGCAAGTGCGTCCTTGCTACCAAAATAAATAATCATATTTAATTAAAAATGAAACTAGGGGATCAATGGTGAACCTTATCTTTAATGTCACTGATCATGAAATGGAATGGGCTGTCAGAAACTGCCTCATATTTTCTAATAAGAATATGAGAATGTAAGTACCTAATGAAAATACAAATTACAAAAGCCTGGGAGGTCCCGGCAATACAAGGAGCAAACATAGTTGCCACCAAACTGAAATAGCTCAAGCAAGTGCTTACATTTGATGCAAATGAGGACAGGCTATATAAAGCCAGTCTTCCCTCTCTTCAGTCTATGTCCTATCTCTCTCACAGCTCCTTCCTGACACACTCCTTATAATCCACATCCTCAGATCCTTTATTTGAATAGGGAAGTTCACAGCTTTTAAGAAGATAATAACTTCTGTTTCTCAAATATGGAGGTTCCTAGTGACTTCCCTGCACTAGAAACACAACAAATATTTAGAGAAAAATAACCATGTAGCTTCCTAAGGACAAACTCACCATTTTCTAGCCTCCACTCACACCAGAAACCATCCTTATTATGTCTTTCCACTACTGTCCTGTAGGCAGAGCCAATCTAGTTAACCAGGCTTCCAGTTCATATCAAGTTCTTTTCTACCAATGGCCATCCTGGCTAACTTTCCTCTATTTCTTTATGTGATTATTACTGAAAATGCCCTTACACTATGCCATGTATTGTGCCAAGAATGATATTGAAACAGTGGTCACCATGTAGGTACCTGAAGCCTAGTGTTACATCTTTTGACCTATTTTTATTTTGAGTACAGAGTGCATTCTTAGATTTGAGCTTATATGATGATTAGTACTTGTCAGGACTAGAAATATATGGTGACAGGGATATCTGGCCCAAGACCTAATAAAGGTCATTCCAACTCTAGTACAGCTGACAATAAACAACTGGAGTTGTAGTGCAAGGAAACAGGTTTGTAATAAATTCTCTTCAGAAGGAAAATGATGTGTGAAACCCAATCATGACAGTCAAAACAGCTCTGGTCCATAAAAGGAAAACGTAGCAGCCTGAAAGCCAAAAAACCCTGTTTCCCTCATCTGTCCTATGCTATATATGACACCTAGCATGCCACTGAGCCAGCTGGTTTTCAAATTCCTTTCCTCACAGGGTCAGAAAGAACATCAAGAGAGAGAAGAAGCTACGATCTGCTAACACCCTGATCTTGATAATTACATGAGGCTGGGTCAGAGCAGTGTCCTCAACACATTAAATAAACAAAACACACAGTGCATCCAATGCAGGTAGTTATGGAAATGTGCTTCATGCTGAAGCCATCAAAGGAGGCCAAGATTAATAAAGTGCCTTTGTGTTGGAAAGATGGTGTGCGTCCACTCTATGTCCACAGCCTTTGGTACAGAACTATGTACATTTCTCCTGAAAAGCATTCCACCAGGCATCACATGAATTTTTTCTGTTTTAAAAGTCCAACATCAATCTCTATTTCAGTATCTTCTGAGTGGCATGTAAGGACTCTGTTGAACATTGTGTCAACTGGTACTTTCTGAAACATGCTCCCTTCCAGGCTCTAGTTCTCATTTCCTCTCCCTCTCCTCCCTCTCCCTCTCCCTCTCCCTCTCCCTCTCCCTCTTCCCCTCC
>NW_021604569.1:2306340-2316082 GCF_004785775.1 Grammomys surdaster | reverse complement strand
TAAATCAATCAATCAATCTCTCTCTCTCTCTCTCTCTCTCTCTCTCTCTCTCTCTCTCTCCCCCCCCCCCCCATTATACCATATTCTGTCAGATAAATGCTTCTGGGGCATATCTAGCTTCTTTCTTTTCAATTCCACATTTTTACTTAAGTCATTTTTTTTTTGTTGTTTTGCATTAAAAGTCTACCTCAATCCCTAGAAAAATCATATTCTACAGTCTCTGTTGTTTTGCTTTAATACCTCAAATACTATCTCCAAACACTTCCCTCCTTACTTCTTGAGTTAGGTTGGTGCTAATTACATTTAACCAGCATTTAAGTGATCTGTCTCAAGTGGACAAAAGATCATACCCCAGTAAAGTGTTCCTATAGCAAATACATCTTTTGGTAGTACTATTCACACTCCTACGTGTTAAACACACATGAGATAAACTATAGACACAAGACACACAAATTTTGTATACATAACATGTATCTGTAACATTTGGTCATTTTTGCATAAATACTACCATGCTATTTTATTTAAGAAATGTGTTCACGTCGACAGCCTAAAGCCTTCGACCATCGATGTGACTCGTCTCACATCAGTGTTTTGGGGTTGTGAACTTGTCTAAGACCCCCGATAATTAGACATCCAAATTCAAAACTCACATAGTTGGGATTGAACATAAGACGCCTTCTCTAACTAAACAGAGAAGGGGGAATGCCAGAAGCCAGGACCCTCGCCCTTACCCTTACCCCCTACCTTTCCCCACCTGCACAATGTCCTCTGAAGCTTGGCAACTGCAAGATCCTGCTTAGCAACTGCAGATAGACTCAAAGCAGAGTACCATGTCTTCTTAAGAATAGCAGGGAGACCATAACTCAAGCAGTGTACCATATCTTCTGAAGAACTGCAGGTAGATCATAATTCAAGGCAGTGTACCATATAGACCATGACATGTTTCAAGGCACAGGCCAAGAAGATTTTGTACTTTTCCACCACCTGGACCCTCTTACCCCCTCCCCTTGTAAAACATGCTATAAAAAAGCATTTCATGTTAAAAAAAAAAAGAAATTAAAAAAAAAAAAAGAAATGTGTTCACACAGTCTTTTATTGCTTCCGTGAAAACATCTGAAACCCAGTGGTTACTTCTACAGTTTCCATTGCAAACTCGTTTATTTCCTCCTTGAGATCAGGAAATGCAGGAAGTGGTTCTGAAAGCTATTCTTCCAATTGCTGCTGCTTACAGAACAAGAGAAGTGCTTTTAAATCCAGAGTACCCAGATGGTGCTCCAGAGTAAAGATCACAGTTTGTGCTTACAGGAAAAGAAAAAGAAGAAATGTGATTAAATACAACTTAAAACATGGATTTACAAAGCAAGACTCTCTAACTTTGTAAGGAAAATATCACCACTGAATTTATGCTTAGGGACATTATCATCTTGAAAACTATATATTGTATGAACAGGTCAACATCGTACTTCCACACCAGGTGCTGTCTCCTACTTTATCCTAGCTAGTTATAGTGAATGTACGTTGGCTACAGTCCCTGAATCCTCTGGAAGAAATGAGAATTCCTATACTCAAAGGAAACTTCTCTTTGGAAGCCAGGCAGCAGTGTGCCTAAGCACGTAACAGCATGGCTGTGATTTGGAATCCATGTTTCTATTCTATCCAAGCAATAGCATTTAGTACAGCTCAAGCATAATCCCCCAAAACCCATGGTCAGCTTTGCTCCAATAGGACCAAGAGGGTGGGAATGAGTGAGAGAGCAAAGGGTAGGATATACCTAAGTTAGTTCACCAATGAATTAACACTTCTACCCATGCTAACAGCCTAGATCTGAGTTTATTCTCGGTGTTAAACATATTTTTCCATGTTTAAATCAACAAGTATTTATGCAGAACAAATGCATGACATTTATCCTTAAGGGTCTCATGGTCTAAATAAGTCAAATTCTGTCTGCCCTCCCCAGGTATCTTTAAAGACTTATAAGCTTTAAAATTACACATGTGGAAGATGGAGTATATGCATATGAGTTCAGGTGCCTGCAAAGCCCAAAGAAGAAGTCATATCTTTCAAGCCTGGAAATTGAGGTAGTTGAAACCCACTTAATATAGGTGCTAGGAACTGAACTCAAGTCTTCTGCAATAACACTATGTACTCTCACTAACTTCTTCATCCCCTAAGGCTACATCTTGCTAACCTGTCCAGTAAGCCAAGCCCTTCAGGAACTAAAGAACTGCCCATTTCTTTTTGAATAGTAATGGTCTTTAAGGTTACTACTGGTGCACACTTTTGTCTGGTCAACTACTCACCTTGTTGAGTTCTCCCCAGCTACATAAAGCTAACTCTTTTATTCCACATTGGGTCATCTGAGCTCTCTCATCAGAGAACTTGTAGAATTCTGATTTCATTGTACTTACACTGAACCATGGCAGGCCTTTAGGGAAAACTCATTCCCAACCCTATGTACAACGTATGATTCAGCTGTGAGAAACAGTAATGATAAAGGAATGGGGACAGAGGCACAGGAGTCATAGCTAATGAAACATTGGAGAACTTATTTAGCCTGTTTATAAGCTGAAAATGACCTGTCACTCACCTAGTTTCTTGACTTGCTAATCTACGTAACAACTGGAATACCTCTTGTGAGTCAGAGAGAAGATAATTGACTATTCTCTATTCTGGGTATTTTCCATGTCCAGGGCTATTCGACCAATGATCAATAAACATGGTCCAAGATTTGTTTCCAGTAGTAAACAAGAAACACAAGACATCTGTGCTCCTGAACAAAGCATGTATAGCCTCAGGATCTCTAGCAGAAATTATGAATTTTAATTCTCTCATGTAGTGCCAATGCATCCAAACAAGAACGTTCAGCCAGACTAATCAAGAAAGAAATCAGCAGGGGGCATTCATGCAGAGGATCACTGACAGCACTCTAAACTTAACACAGCCATGGCTAATAGCCTCCTTACATCCTCTTCTCCCATTAAAGATGCCCTGGAAACAAGCTATCCAAGGATATTGCTGCTGTTATCATGCTTACTAAATTGGCAGACAATATTCTCTAAGTGCACAAGGCCAGGAACTGAGGATTTCCTGTGCCTGCTCTTCTTCCAGACTGAGTGCAGTTATGAGAGGAGCAAGAATAGAGGTACTGGAATAAATAATGCATGAGAACTTCAGGTGCAGGAAGCTTTATTCAAGCCCGCCGCTAATGCACAGCTAAGCCTGGCATTTGCTGCCTTGTGACTGGATTTGCTAGCCTGTGTGTTCCAAATGGTAATGAGAATGGCAGAGCTGAGGAAGACACTGTACCTTTGATCTCATCCTTAGCCTCTCTCCAGCTGTTCTGACTGTTCTCTATGGGCAATCTCCAACCAGGCCTCTGCCCTCCAAACTCCTAGAACTTAACTGGCTAATAAAACCACAGTATTTCAAAGGCCACAAGGTAAATAGCAGTGATATGCATGGTCAAATACCCAATTAGTGCCACGCTAAATTTGCAGCCTCCTATCTCTGCCTTTCCTGATTTCCAGCTGTTCTCTGGTCTTTGGATTAGTGATATTCCTACAACCATCAGGTGGTCTGCTGGACTCAATTATCCTAGAAGAAAATGAAAAACCTTTGAAACTGTGAGAGGGCTAAAAGGTCTCCAAGACCTGCCAATTTCTCAAGGATTACAATATATGCTGTATCCATTGGTAGTTTAGAATTTCTTAAAGTTTAGCAGAGCCTTGAAATACAATTCAGGATTTAAACATTCAGTGTATTCACTTTACCAATGAAAGAACATGTTTATTTTTAACCCATAATGCAGCCAATGAAATCGTTGAAATGAGGGCTGTCCTTCCCTGATGCATCTTTCTAATGTAAAATTCACTGTTTTCCAGAAAATGTTGTCTGTAGAGAACATGGTCACACATCAGAGACTCCCTTCAGTAATGACCTCACTACCAGTCTCAGAACACTGGGGATCACTCCAGTCTTTCATGAGCTTGCTCCTTCTATCATATTACCACCAGTACTGCTCAGCTAGTCCCCAATTACCTGAAACTATCTCTGTGACAAGAGTTGCCACTCAACCACTGCATCTGCCAACAGAGAATCATCATTGCTTGACCCAGCATCAACCTTAGGAAGCATCCATGGCTATATAGACTGGATTCCATGCTACGGGCCCCATTTTGTCATACTCTCCTGCAGTCTATGCAAGCACACAGCCAAAAATCGCAGCTGCAATCCTTTCCAGAGATAAATACATTGTTGTGAGCAAAGCATGATGGCCCAAGTATGTGACCATTTCAGAGACCATTTTATAGTCCTAAACAGCCAGTGGTTGGAGCCAAGTTCTAGGTAACCATCTGCCAGATGTCATTCAGTCTGGCAAAGCAGCCTGAAGAGTAAAGCTGAGGACCTAGTTCCATATATCAATATCCAAGACACCCACATCATCTCAAGCAGATGCTCTGACCTCAGTGACACTCAGTTTGCAAACATCTTTGCCTTCTGGCTTGTGCTATTAGATATTCCTAAGAGGAGGGTATTCTGCCATTTAGGACCTCACAAGTTAACAGAGAAAGCATGCCAAAAAGAAATCACAGTCCAAGGTTGTATTGTGATGCAGCTTGAACCTACAAACATTTCCTCAGTGAACATCAATATCTGAACTTTTGCCCTTAATCCTTCAGTCTAGTGCTTTCTCAGTTGACTTAACCCAATTGAGTTTCCACACAACAGGGTGTGGAAAACTCTTGAAAAATTGTTTTATTTATTTTGTGAGAGAGAAGTATGCATGCCACTTGTACTTCTGGAGGTCAACGGTCAACTTGCAGAAGTCAGTTCTCTCCTCCTCCCATGTAAGTCCTGGGAATCAAACTCAAGTAATCAGGCTTGGTGGTAAAAGCCCTTCTACTGAGCCATTCCACTGGTCTGGCCCTAATTGTTGAACAAACACATCTATATACTTTACGTAAAGAATACATGTTGTATTTCACATAAGGATCACACATGGAAAACAGGCTAAAGCAAAGATGAGAGAGGAGGTAGAAGAGGGAAGAAAGAAATGAGGGAAGAGAGGGACAGGGAGAGAGGGGTGATATCTAAATGCAGATATAAGAAACTGCTTCTAAGTGGTTCTGAGTTTTCAATTCATCTCTAATCTACAGAAAACACCAATAAGAATCCATGGCACTGAAGCAACCTTGCCTAGCATTGCCTCTCATGTCCTCTGATCTTTTTAGTTTCACTGTGGGAAGCATTTATAATGTGCTTATAGACACATGATCCTGCTTTTAGACAAGTAAGTATTACCTCAGTAAATCCCACTGAGAGCACACTCCAGAAAAAGCAGTGCTTGCAAAACATCTTCTGCTCATTTTTCAGAATTAAGAATGAAGTGACTAACCCCAAATCTACAATAAAAATGATAAAATGCAAACACTACTAAGGCTGTACAATAAATATTTTATACATTAATATGTCTTGAAAAGTCTTGTTTTATTTTTATTGCTTTTCTATACGGAATTATTCTATTTTAGTACGTGCAGTGAACTAATCTTCGATGAGAAAAGTAGGCATTCTTGGCCCACTTTAAATAACCCAATGGATAGTTACTGCTCTATTAATTTAATATGTAAATTGTTTAAATTACTAACTCTTTTCTCTCTCCATTATTAGAGACAACTCAGCACTTCTGAAGGAAAATAAAAAGTCCCTTGCTACAATCTACCATTCCCTCATACTCAAAAGTCTACAACTCAAGTGCTGTGTCCTATGATTCTTTTTTAAAGCAGGCCATAATCCATATATATATATATATATATATATATATATATATATATATATATTTTATTTATTTATTTATTTATTTATTTATTTATTTCAGTATAACACCTGCTTAATGTTCAATCAAAACAAAAACTTTCTAAACTATCTTACCTACTCCACCTTTACCACCTCGCTTTCAACAAGAACCCTAGTGAGGACCATCTGAAAAATACTTCCAGGTAACTAACAGCTAATAGCAAGGTCCCTTGGTGACAGTCGAGATGTTTTCACCTTCTGTGGATGTAGGATAGTCCACAAACTCCTCATTTTATTTGCTGTTTATGGAAAGGAGAACGAAGAAAACTAACTCCCCAAAGGCTTTCTCAGTGAGTACATTATAAGTTGTTTAAAATTCTTTCCTAGTATTTTGGCACATATGGACAAGAAGAAGTGCTTCTGAACTAGTAATGGTCTTTGAGATAAGCCTTCAACAAAGTGGTGTTCTGACAGTAGATACAGGCATGCATGCTGATATATATATAACATTTCTGCACATGGTGAATTTGACAGCAGTGAAAGCTACACCCAATGGCTCTTGCTGGCATGCTGAAGTCCTTGATGTCACTTTTACGTACTGACAAAAGAAATTGATACCTATAACTCAAATTTTAAAAACTCACTTTTTTTCCATTTCAGAACTGCCTGCCTCCCATCTCCTTTTCATTATATGTAGGAAGTTTATACTTGCAGACTTAATTGGGAAATAGAAGAAAACCTGTCAGCTGTATTGGCAGAATCCTGACGTGGAAATCCTCAGACACCTGTTGCCTGGGCAGTACTGCATGCAGTCTTGTTCCTTGCCTTCTTGTTCTCCTATAGGATGTGGATTCCTCCAGGCATGGGTTTTTTCCTATACTCCAAACAATTTCCTCCCACTTGGTAATGATGTCAACACTCACAAGAAGAACTCTCTATGTACATCTTATCTTATTCATTTGAACAAAAGTGACTTGGAGCAATACTAAGGGAAAAACTCCTGCAGCTCAATAGATGGGCCCATACTTGTCAACACACCATTTTCCAGCAATCTGGGACCCCAAGGGTGGACCCCAATAATACCTTTGCAGAACAAGGTCCACCTGCTTTCCTTGACTTGTATATGAGCTGAGCTTATGTACCACAGAAATGAAAAGCTGTCTACACATTTTATGCCATAGTAAAATCAAACCATTTGTGAAAATCATAAAAAGTCATAAAAGAACATGTTTCATAAACCTAATGGAAATATTATGTAGAACTCACTATTCCAAAGAAAACCACACTTGTGATAAAGCTAAGAAGGCACAATCTTAAAAATAATAAGAGTGAAACCTCAGTTTAAAGCACAAAAGATGACCTGATCGAACAGCCAATCTTTCCTAGAGGATGTCTCATGAAGACTGACTCATCTAAGGAATAACAAAAACAGAATCTAGTTGAGTCAGTGGAAACTAACTAAGCAAAGGAAAACCCACTAACCAAGATTTGGGTGATTAAACACTGCCAAGTTTCACCTCATATTTATATCTAGTAATATGTACAGTTCAATTACTCAGTAATATGATATCAGCACTGTCAAGTCACTGTCATTATTAAGGTTAGGACTAATAACACAAACTCATCTTGGACATTTGGGAAGGATTTGGGACCACAGGAATCACTATCCTCTTCCTAACAGATAACATTTGCTTCAGTACTTGAAGTGGGCTTAGCTTTTAATGTGAAGTTCTCAGAAAGCTCCTTTCTGTTCCTGAAATCCAGAAACATGATCCTCTTTTCATACACAGACCCTGAGATTTAATGATGCTTAGGTAAATAGTTTATCTACAGTAGTCAATTGGCTCCTACGTGATCAAAAACAAGTAATTAACAAATGTTAATCAATACTAATTATAATTATTATCAGATGAGAAGATTTATGTCATTGAAATGAGCAAAAAAAAAAAAACAAAAACAGGTGAAAACTGTCTGTGAATAGATAACACTAGCCTGGCCTTGTCAACATTCTGAAATAATGCAAACAAATGAAGTAATGTAGCAGACTGACATCAGAGGCTCATCTCCACAACATACTTGTTTTTTTTGTTTTTTTTTTATACAAAGCCTTTGATCCTTGAACAGTCCAGCTAGTACATCTTATGGGTAGCTAATGAGTCACTGAATGCAGAGATACCTGCTCCTCCATCAGTCTTGTATCCTAGTGCCCAAGTACCTGAGCTTCCAACTGAGAGGGCTTTGTGAATCTTGTCTATTTCTATAAGCACTGTTGTTTCAGTGTATATCATAGCAAAGAAGACTCAAGAGTCAATCTAATACTTCTTTCAATCAGCTGGGTTCCTAAGATGAGCCACTGTCTTTAAATATCAAGAGAAAGGAACACTTATATAGGTGCAAATACAACTCATCTTAACTTCTCTCTATAGAAAGAACAATGCTCAGCCAAAACTTCAAGCTCTATGATCAGAAATCCTTCCACAGTACTTATGTGATTCAAGAGGGTGTGTGTGTGTGTGTGTGTGTGTGTGTGTGTGTGTGTGTGTGTGTGTACCTGATCCCAAACTCCACAGATACCCCTAGTAACCCAACACAAATCATGTGGAGTGATGGGAAAGGGCTGCTCCTATATGAGAACCAGATGCTACTAACCTACAACATCAAGACAGCCCAAGATAAGTCATCCTCCACTCTACCTAAACGCATCTACATCTTATCACTCTCTGCTTCTCAGAGACAGAGAAGGAGTTCCCAAAGGGTCGGGACAGGTAGCTGAGCCTTCTAAAGCCAAAAATTAAGGATGCCAGAGCCATGCAAATTTTTGTCATTATGACACAACATAATGTGAAAAGCTCATGTTTGAGGACCCTGCTAACAAGCTATACATACCTACACACAAACACAGTCTCATAATGTTTTCATTAAGTCTACAACTTTGTGTTGAGCCACATTCACAGCTCTCCTGAGACACATATGGCTTACAGGCTACAGGTTGAATATGTCTGACAGATTCAAGAGAAGTAAGCAAGAATGTACATCTTCTACCAAGCTGTAAATATATTGCAATTCTAAATGTAATTTTGCTAAAGGAAATGTTTTAATTTATTGCATCTGTTTTACTGAGACTTGTGACTCAAATTTGCCTAATCTCTTCCAGCTATTCCCATAAAAATCACACTAGTACAAACTAACCTTGACCATCTCTCACATGGGCCTACACCAGGCTACACCTGACCTATCTACTTTCAACTCTTTCTTACAATTTTCTTTATGGAGAAATAAACATAACTTTCTAACTTGTAAATCAAATTATAGAGATTCAGAGTATGTTGGTGTTTTCTAGATCTCTATTGTTTTATAAAGAAAAACTAACAATGTACTTTATCTTATAGAGCTTAGTATGTAGCATCTGCATGTATTCTCATTCCATTCTATGTTCCCCTCAACTTGCAAAGCTTCAGTCACACTGACTTTGAATCTTCTTTCCCATTTTAGAAGGTTTCTACTATTTGATCCCTTCTTCACATTTCAAGGACTGGAGTGTCCATATTCCTCACATCTCAGCTTGAGCACCACCTACTTGGAAAGTATTTCTGTAACTACTACTGTTGCAGTGGCTCCACCACTCCTGCTGCAGTGGCTCACACCATTCCTGTTACAGTGACTCCCACCACTCCTGCTACAATGATTCACACTACTCCTGCTGCAGTGGCTCCCACCACTCCTGCTACAGTGACTCACACCATCCTACTGCAGTGGCTCACACCACTCTTGCTGCATTGACTCCCACCACTCCTGTTACAGTGGCTCCCAACACTCCTATTAGTGGCTCCCACCACTCCTGCTGCATTGACTCCCACCACTCCTGTTACAGTGGCTCCCAACACTCCTGTTACAGTGGCTCTCACCACTCCTGTTACAGTGGCTCCCACCACTCCTGTTACAGTGGCTC
>NW_021604569.1:2282551-2306330 GCF_004785775.1 Grammomys surdaster | reverse complement strand
TTACAGTGGCTCCCACCACTCCTGTTACAGTGGCTCCCACCACTCCTACTGCAGTGGCTCCCACCTCTGATTTTCTCTGCAGCTACTGTCACTCTACAGCATTCCCTACTAAAGAGTTTTTTAGTCTAATAATCAATGCTGTCTGCTCATAGATGGATCCCCAGTGGCCAGCACACAAGTCAGCTCAGTACATGATCAGTGCTTTTTGAATCCTAATAAATAAAAGCCTGCAAACTATTGGACCAATCTACTCAGTTTCTGACATCAATCATCAAGTTTCTAAAATAATATTTTTTTCCTCAATGGCCTATTTCTTCTCAATATTTATCTCTAAATGAAAAAGCAATCAATTTAAATTTTAAGATGAAAGTTTCACAATCAGTTCAATTGTGTTCATGGTGATTATCATACAACTTGCAATATTAGTTCAGAAACGAATTTAATGGTCACACAAAATTAGAAAAGACAAATAATTTTTCCTTATTTTCTTACCTTGGAACTTCACATTGCACATTAGCATTTTAAGACCTCCAAAAAAAATTGACTGGGGAAGCCAGATAAACAGATTATCCCAGGATTCTGGATATTTAATAGCAGAATCATTGTTTTATAAATAATAATTAATAGTCAAGATTCTTCACGATATACTAGAAAATAGTTTTTGAATATATATAAATCTATGCATATAAATATAGATATGTATGTATATATACATGAATTCTATACATACATATATATTCCCAAATAAATTTTCTTCAGAGTCATTCTCTGGATTCAAGGGATAATGGTGACCTACATTTGAAACAAAAAGAAATCTAAAAGTCAGTTTTCTATAAATTACTGATTCTAAGATTTTATAGTTATTTATGCTGTTTCCTTCTATTTTTCATTTGGACAGTTGAAGAATCACCATAAGTGCTGTTTCTGATTGTAAACTCAACCAAAGCTGGATAATTCTGAAATAATGTAACAAGATTTTTCCACAGACAGAAACAAAAGTCATTTGACTTTATTGTCCATAGTGAAAGGGTAGAGCTGAGGATATTTTAGCATGGAAACATACAAAGTAGCATGTTCTTCCCATCTCCTATGGCACAGGATGATGCATCTTCATAAGAACCTCTCATCAAAACCAGGGATGATGAAACACAGTGAAGGAAAGAAGGGTATCACTCTAGATCAGACAAAAATAATTAACCTATGGGATTTATATAGACTGTGTAGTTTAAAACAATCAAAGTACCTAGAATGACAGAAAAGTGATGGTTTCAATCTAATGATTTTTCCAAAGCATTACAGACAAAGAGAGAACCCCCTACAAGTGAGATGTCCACGCTAACTAAAGAACAAACAAAGGAAATTGGGAATAGGTATGGTCAGAGTGTCACAAAGCAGAGCAGAAGACCAGAGAATTTCTCAGAACCACATAAAAGCAGGAAGAGAGAGTCTGGCCCAGAACCAGGACAATCACTATTCACACACTCTGAGATAAAAGTTGGCCTATAGCCTGGTCCCAGAGAAAGGCTCTTGACCTGTACCTGTGGGTATAACATTAAATGTATTCAACATAGAGAGCATTTAGAACTCAAAATTCTTAAAGCATTGAACTAACACCCTTTAAAAATAATAAAACGATTATTTGAAACTACTCTAATTAAAGTTCCTGACAACTTAGCCATTAGAGCTAAAGATTAGACTGTAAAAAGCACAAAAACGGAAGACTATTGGAGAGAAGATTGCAGACGACAACTGAGGAGGCTTTTCAAGAACTGATTCATGTGTACTTATTTAGTTGGATCCATCTCAGTGATCACCGCCACCTACATCAAGATTGCTCTGGGTTCTGCATGACATCAGGACTAGACTATCCGTGTTCCTTTACCTAAGGACCACATGCTCTCACTTTACGCCTGTCAGCACTCAGCTCACCCCTCTTTGTAATGCTATGTCATGTTCATCTTTTATAACTTGGTTCAAAGGCCTCACATTCATTGCCCTCCATGCTAGCCAAGAGGATAACTGTATCACACAACTATATCAAAACCTTTATGCCCGTTGGATGATCTAATTACTTAACAATTCACTTTCCAGGTGCAGTTTCTATTGTAGTAATACTGGGAAGTGATAAAATAAAAAGATAATGAATGCATCCATGAAAAATTCCACACCAAAAAGAGATGAAAAATGGAGAGTGGATTGAACAGATAATCAAAAACATAGGTCCTTTTGTTTATTAGCTTATGAATACATACACTTCCAATTGACACGATAGTTTTAGTTTAGACAGATCTATCTGGACCCTGAATCTCTCCAGGCTATTAAGTCACAGCTGCTTACACTATCAAGACACTTACTGCCATATTAGCAAAACTCAGCAACAGAAGGGTCAGTGGATGTGGGCACAATTACTGAATCATGTGTACAAGCCTTTCCATACTCCAACTCTTAGATATAATTCACATTTTTATTGCACAAAAGCCCCACAAGTCCTCTCAATCAGAGCATAGATACTGAGTTGGTGCTAAATGTGATGCTTTGGTCTTAAAATTTACCATTTAGGTACAACAAGATACATTAAAGAAGAAAAAACTACTACCGCCACCATCAACAACACAAAACTCAAATTGATTTTACTTTAACGGTATTGGGATATTAGGGAAAACAGAAACAGGGCCAGGGAGATGAAATGCTATTCTCCATTGGTATGTCTGAAAATATGCCACATTACTTGGTTGTGGAAATTTAATTTTCATGTCAAATTAAAGGTAAACATACTTATGTATAATACATCAAAAGTACATAATTAAACATGCTGTCTAAAGCTAAGATATGCAAGGAGATATAACAAAATTTAATGCAATTCATAATAACTTCATTATTTATTTATTGAAACATGTCAATCAAAAACAATGAACTAGTTTTTATACATTAGAGGAACTTAAAAACTGGCAGCGTTTCTCCTTGTGATTCATCTCTAGTTTTCTGCTTTAGGTAATACATATGCTGATGATTGTCTTGATGCATCAAAGAAAAAAACATTGAACAAAAGGAAATTTTAAGTAAGGAGCTGTGGATAATTACAAAGCCTGCTTTATTATAAAAACTGTGCCATAAATAGCTAATGTGAAGACTTCTATCCCATCAGTTCACCCATCCCTCTCCAATGAACACACTACTGCCCTATTCATCAGTGGACAGTGAGCTGTGAACTGTAGGATTTAGGCCTGAGATTGACAACAGGTTCTGTATGGGCAGCTTCCAGGAAGGGCTGGAAGAAGAGAGATTACAAGCTTCCCTAGAGGAGGTCTACCATGACTTAGCCTGCCCATGATAATTATGTGGGGAGGAAGGAAGACCCAAAGGTAACAGGAGGGGAACTGGAGGCCTAAAGTCAGATTCCAAATTAGGAAAAACTTTTCACACTCCCCAAAGTAGTTCTCATTTCTATGCACAGTACACTGTGTGCTGAGTGTTACGGTGTCCCATTTCTTGCAATCAGGCAAACTGTGAAAAGAATAAGTATTGAGAAACAGTAAAGATGAACAATGAAGGAGAAAGATCAGGGTTAGTTAAGAGCCCAGAAGCAAGAGTTGTGTAACACATCTGAGAAGCTGGGCCTGATCCGGATGTAGTAGAAAAAGCACAAGGATGACAGAACAGCAGCCATAGAACTCTAACATGAACTCTACAGGGAAGGTCAAAACAGCAACCCATGAAAAAGGAGAGAGCCACAAATGTAGCTCATGCAGGCTTGAGCTTCTTGTCTTGGACACTCTTCAGTGTTTCCATAGGGAAGCGGAACCTGCTTCACCCAGACCACAGTCAAGGAGCTTGAGTGAGAAGCTCACCACTGATGAAGCAAATGGACTTTACAGGGTGAGCTCTGGAAGTGAGATACTGCCCCAGAAGACTGGGTATACTTGGAGGTCTGACATGGGTCCTGGACTTAAGACTGGGCTGCACAGATAAAGTGAAGCTGGCAAGACAGATATCTTGATTTTTGAAGATGAACAATCATCATGTGTAACACCCTGCTGAGAAACAGTAAGGCATCTGTGCTCTGGAGGAGAGTGCTTACTGAAGACCTAAGCCATGGACTAAAGCAATAAAAGGCCCCATCTTAGAATACACCTCTAAAGTTAAGGTCAGGCACTATGACCAAGGATAAACCTCAAAGAGAACTATCCTAAAATAAAATAGAACTATGTTTGATGGGATCAAGAGGGCCAAAAGAAATTTAACTCACCAGTAGAAATGAATTCAACTTCCTTTGAGGAAGACAATATACTCCAGTATGTATAGGGTATAGGTATTACAAATCATATAAAAAAAATCAGGAAAATGTGACATAATAGAGAACATTAAGTAGCCAATGAAATGTGGCTAAGGGATGACCCAGATGTAGGAATCAACAGAAAACTTTTTAAAGGGGTATTATAAATATGTTAAGGCCCAGAGAAAATATGGACATATGAGTACACAGATGGAGAACTCTTACCAAACCAATTCTAGAACTGAAAAGTAACATAGTTAAAATTTAAAAATGGACTAAGTAAGCTAGTAGCAAATTAGAGAAAATAGAATAGAGACTCTGAACTTGAGGACCAATTTTTTTGTTTGTTTGTTTTTGGGTTTGGGTTTTTTTGTATTTTTTTATATATATAATTTATTTTTTTTCAAATTGTAGTCTATACTCATTCACACAGGGGTTATAAACACAAAAAGGCAGGACGTGGGGAAGGGGATGACACTGGAGCCTGGGTGTTCATGGGGAATACAGCTATCTTTCAGAACCGGGTATCGGCTGGGTGAGGGTTCAGGGGACAGGTCACTATGACTCTGCCTATGATTCACTTGTCCTTATCTAAGTTGGTATTATCTGCCAAGGCTACCTATTTACAAGGTCTATGACTACTCAGGCTGGTAAACTATCACAAAAACTGCCTGTTTACAATAGCTTATAGCCATCTGTTTCAGTGTTTATCCACAGAGACCCAAGACTTGGTGTTAGTATACATGTATGACAGGCCTATTGCTGATTTTAGGCCTATGGCTGATTTTAGGCCTTCAGTGTATAAGCAGGGATGCCCCTGACATCTCCTCCCTTCTCTAAGTATAGACGGGCTGTGGCGAATCTAATCTTGCAAAGGCGGGGATAGAGGCCTGACCTCCAGTAATTGAAGGGGACCTTGTAATTTCTCTGGTCCCCCTGTTGTTGTCCAGTGAGGCATGAGGACCATACCCGGAGGACCAATTTTTTAAGTATTGAATTTAAATAATACTGATGAAATATTTTTAAAACATAAGAGTTTCAATGAAGACAGTTCCAATAATCCCAATTAGCCTAAGGTCTGCAACTTTTAGGTAAACATGGAAAGTAAAAAAAAAAAAAAAACAGAGCAGAAAAATACTTAAACGAATAGTGGTTGATCATTCTTTAGTTTGGCAAAAAAATGTCTACAAATCTAAAAAGCTTAGTGAACCACAAATGTGAAGAAAATCACAAATAACCTCATACTGTCAAACTTGAAAACCAAAGACACAAAGAAAAATCATAATGGCATCCAGAAAAAAATGAAAGAGTGAACTTTCCCTCAGAGCAATCATAGGCAAAAACGTCATGTTGATTCCAGGAGTTTCTGAGAATCCACAACCAACATTCCACATCCTGTGACCATATCCTTCCAAGGATGGCAAACAATGGCTCTCACAAATACAAAATCTCAGGCTTGTCTCATCTATCTGCACTCAAAAGAGAAATTGCTGGGTTTGACCCTCAAAAGGGAGGAATGAGCAACTGACAGTTGGATAGATTTCTGAGAAGCAGACAGAACAGGAAAGAGCCAAAGCTAAATAATAAGAACAGTGAATTTCCAAGATGGCTGCCTCCTGACTTGGGTTGGTTTTTGTTGTTGTTGTTGTTGTTGTTGTTTTCCCTGTCAGTAAGATTCCTTCCTGTGGACCCATCAAAGAAGTGCAAGGCCAGACCAGGATTTGTTCAACCAAAACTTGTGGATCTATCAGCCTCCTTGTGTTGGTTCAAACTAACTAACCTTAAATTGGGAAAAAGCCGAAGCTCAAAGACCCTAAAGACCTCCAGACCTCAGGAGGAACCCAACTTCTGCTTCCAAATTCCCCACTCTGCATTGTAGAGTCTTTTTCTCTGGGTGCCATTCTCTCCCCCCACTCCTTCTTTCTCCTTCCTCCCTTCTCCCATGTGTGTGTGTGTGTGTGTGTGTGTGTGTGTGTGTGTTTGTGTGTATTACCTTACCACCAATAACCTCTCTGTAGGATAGAGAAGTTTCTTCAAGTTGTATGAAAACCATATGAATTTCAAAAGAGAAAAGAGGAACACAGGAGACAGTTAATGTGTAGATAATGAGAAACAACCTTTCCCTCTTAATTTCATTAAAAGAAAACAGATTTTGTATAAGATGAGTAATATTGCACTGAATCTAGGATGATACAGAAGTAAAATATAGAACACAACACAAAAAAAAACAGAGGAATAAACATAACTATTTAAAATTTTCAGCTAGGCATGAAATTTCACCTGTCATTTGGCATTCAGGAAGCTAAGGCAGGAAGATTGTGAATTTCAGGCCTGAACTTAAAAAAATTAAAACGAAGAAGAAGAAAAAATTTTTAAAGTTTTGCAATAGCATTCATAAAATTATAATATAAATTCTGGGAAATATCAATTTCTATATGTAAGTTGTTACTTCCAGAGTAGTGATTTTAAAAGGAAAGCATTACAGCTAAAATATTTTATTAATCTAAACGTTGGACTGAATGAGGTAAGTATAACAGAAGAGAAAGTAATTAGGGCAAAGAGAAACATGTCATGCAATGTTAGAGCCTCATTAACAATATCAGCAAGGATATTAAATGGAAATATACTAGGTAAATCTAACTGAAACACAATCAAAAACCACATAAAGGGTCAAAGAAAATGCACAGCATGCAAACGATGTACACATGGAAATTGCTATGGCTGAACTGATAAAGAAATAGAAATCAAGATAAATTACCACAGACAAGAAAAGCAGGACAGTGTGTCCAGAAAGCACAACAGCTATAAATACTTCACATATGCATTTTATTCTATTTAAAGTTTTATCTTTAAAAAGTAAGAAACTAAGATCTGTGATGGTTTCCATGACCTATGAATATTAATTCCCAACATGAAAGGGAAATCTCAAGTTTAATCACTGTAGACTAGATACTAATGTAAGTCATTAGCATACAGTACTACCCCCTCAGCAAATGTTTTTGAGAGGGAAAAAGAGAAGAATGGTCCAGAAATAACTTCTCAGTGAGATGTATAAATTCTAGCATCATTTCCACCCACCCTCATCTCATTTTTTTTTTCCTGTGATACTATCTAAACTAAACACAGAAACAAGAGATTCTGTCAGCTACTAAACCTTAATTGCCACCACTGTTGGCAAATGGCTTTGAAATTTAAGCATCGCCCTCTTTTGAATAAGAAGTGGCTCCCCAAAGTTATGAAGCATTTTTAAAACAGCCAAATCCAAGATGTTTAAATAAGATCTGCACTGCTCTCCCAAAGGATTAGAAAACTAAGGCCTGGCAAAGGTACAGAATCCAACTGGGCTGCATCATCTCACGGGTAAGAAGAAAAGGGCTTGTCCAGAGGGCCCTGGGCTTAGGGCAACATACTTTACTAAAACACTTCAACAATGTTAGTTGTGAGTTCACTGCGTGTGAGTCAAGGAGATGGTTCATGCCTTTCTCTCATCTCTCTTCTTGTCTTGTCTTTTAACACATATACTGAAGGAGAAAGAACCTAGAAGAAATAAAAATAAAATTATGAACCATGGAGCTTCTGTGTCCTCCAAGTGTCAAGTACACTAAGAGGAACAAGATTATAGGTGCTAGACTGCATTGTTATGTACTTTAAAGTAACCAGAAAGCCCTGCAATGAACCCAAAATACAACCAAGAGCAATTCAGCATAGCATGTCAGGAAGAAATTATTCTCTTGTTTTGCTTCTCAAAGCAGAGGATCGGGTCCAGAAAAGATGTCCAAACTAACATGGAAGAGTATGGTGTTTTGAATAAACATGACCCCCATAAACTCACATGGAGTGGCACTATTAGAGGTGTGGCCTTGTTGGAGGAAATATTCACTTGGGGTGAGCTTTAAGGTTGCAGAATCCAAAACCAGACATAGTGTCTCTCTCTTCCTGCTGCCTACCAATCTAGATATAGAACTCTTGGCTCCTTCAGCATGCTGTCTACCTATGTGTACCCATTCTTCCCACCATGATAATAGACTAAACCTCTCAAGCTAGTCCCAATTAAATGCTTTCCTTTATAAGAGTTGCAGTAGTCATGATATCTCTTCATAGCAATAGAAAGCCTAACTCAGACAAGGCTCTAGGAACTTCAGCAGCATAAGAAGATATTAAGGACACAGTTCTAGACATTCACACATCACTAGCCAGGACCAAAGCCCTAATTGAGACCAGCCTACCAAACTTTCTTTTGGCCATCTCACCCTCACTTTATAAGCTATCCCACTCCACAAGTATCAGACCTATCAGTGTCTGATTTCACTTTCTCATTCATAAACCTCTATCTGTGTTTACTATCCTCCCAGGGCTACCCTAGTACATTCAGTAGTTTTTGCTTGGACCACCCTTTCTTGACGGTGCCATTACCTATCCCCTGAGACTCAGTCTCCATGATGCTGCCCCTTTGACTTCCAAAAGAATGCTACAGTCCAGTCTCTATGAACAACATTTTGAAAGTTCAGTGATACCTTCTTCTGCTGGGTATGGACTCAGGCTGCCTCACTGAGGACCTGCACATACTCCTGAGTTTACATTATCTCATTCAGAGCAACTTCTCCAGAACATCAAAGACCTCTCCCCTCACTTGTCATGCAAGCTGGTATCTATTCAATCATGGCCCTTCCCCAATACCTATTTGATCTACTGCAACTTGCCTGCTTAAACTCAGACCAAGAGTCCTTGATTACCTCTTAGAAACTAAAGAGACACTGCCACCATGCTATGGCATGTACTAAGGAAAACTTTTTGGAACACATCCCGAGAAGACTTTGAGTCAAAGGATTAGTCATGCTGCCATTTCCAACACTAAACAGTGTACTTACCTTCCAGAGGCTCCTCAGTAATTTCTAGCTCAAGAGTAAATGAAGACGTTCCTGTTATGGGTTTCCTCCAGAATTTTTTCAAATGTACTATATAGACCAGTTTTCATTTAGTAAGTCAAAGTTGGGCCACTGCTCTATGACTTTTAACAAACCATGAGTTTTTCATAAGCACATCACTAGTGTCAACTGAAGATAATGGTTTAACAATCTCTAAAGAGCTCTTTCGTCAGCTTTAGAAATTCATTAGACTCTGAGTCTCTTTGTAGAATCAGTAGGGAAAGTGGACAGGACAGATATGAGTTAGTCACAAGGAAGAGGAAGAAAATGAGTAACATTCTGGAATTTTCAGGAGAAGAGCCAATCAATCTATATTAAATGGCTAAGCTGCACTGTTAAAATGAGGGAGCATGCAGGCTTTTTTTTTTTTTTTAAAAAAAAAACCTTTTTTACTTCCTAATAACTGTGACTATCTGCATGCACATATATGTATATATAATACACGTATATATCTGAATACACATACCAATCATATACAGCTGAGTCCATTAAGTACTGTTCTTACGTACGTATATTTATGGCTAACCACTCTTGTCCCTGGAAAAAACTGATTCTCTCTCTCAACAGCCAATGGCTGCCCATAGCTCTTCATCTAAGGGTTGGACTTTCTAAAAATTTACCCATCCATGTTGGCTTATAACTGGTATGGTTGTTCCATATGTCTTGTTCAGATCACCACATGGTAAGTCACAGAGTACATTCTTATGGCTAGCTCTGGTGCTGTTTGTATTTTGATGCTAATTAGCAGTGGCTGGCCATGGAACTTAGGGAGCCAGGTGGAGAAATTTTAGAGCTCTGAGACAGAGAGTCTGCTGGGCAGTACATCATGAGAAAGGAGATGAAAAGATTTCAAAAACCAAAGGACGAGGACAACTTGTTGGATTATGTCATTTAGACATGGCAAGACATTTCACCCATGAAATCTCAGCAATAAAGCATACGTTTGTAATCTATGGGGCTGAGGCAGGAAAATTCTGAGTTTTAGCATAGCCTGAGCTACATAGTAGCTCAGAAGAAAAATTGCTAATGTAAAAGCTCTAATTAAACATTTAGGAGAGTCATACTTTGTACTGCTCTATAGCTTTAACAAGGGAGGTGGGGAAATTTTTCCAAAAACTGACAACCTCTCACATAAATGGGAAGTCGAAAATAAAAGGTATCAAAAGGAAAGGACTGTGCTGTGTCCAGAGAGTCCTAGAACCCAGAGAAACTTAGAACTTGTCTATTGAAAGGATCTGAAGACTTTGTCCTCTACACCTGAGAGCTATGCCAATCATCCTAAGACTGGGTGTCATTGGCACAGTTCATTTCTAACACAGATGAAACTTGGCTAACTAACCAGTGATTTGCATTAGAAATCCAGGTGCATGTCCACCTTCAGGTGAAAAACACAGACGGAACTTGGCTAAGACACAGGAGTTTGCATTAGAAATCCAGGAGCATGTCCACATTCAGGTGAAAATTCACTTTCCAAGGCTCTGAAACTGCCCTGGGCCCATTCAGCAGTCACCTGCAGAAGCCAGTGCTCCAGCAATTAGAACACAAATACAGAAGCACTTATGTTAAAGAGAAATCAAGTCTCTAGATCTATAATATTGTTAATCAATCATGGTAAAATTCTGGGAATAATTTTACATTTACACCTAAAAGCTCTAGTAAGAAGAAAAACAGAAGATTAATGAGTTTCTAAATTTACCTACCAAGAAAATAAGGAGGAGGATACTCTCATTTCATGTAATTCTCACAAGGCCATCAATCAGACTAAAATCCTTTCCTGAATCAAATTTAAACTGGACACTTGGATACTGCCTTGAATAGTTTTAGGGTCGACTTGACTCACCTGAGAAGCTGGAGCTCCAAAGTGAAGAACTGTCTCAATCATGCGGCCTATAGCCATGTATATGAGAGATTGCCTTGACTGATGATAGATATGAGAGGGACCAGATGCTGTGGGCAATATATCCCAAGGTAGGGAGGCCTGGCATGTGTAAGAATCAGAATCACTGAACATGAGCGAGTGATTGAGCCAGTAAGCAGAATTCTTTTATGGTTCCAGGTTCTTGCCTTGAGTTTTGGCCCTGATCTCCCCAAATAATAAATTGTTAAGTAAAATAAACCTAATTCTACCCCCAAGTTGCTTTTTTGGTCAAAATGTTTAGAAACCAGAAAAGAAGACTAGAATAATGTGAGGAAACTGACCTAATGATAGCTGGGCTCTGATGTATTTCTGTCCTCTTGCTGAATTATTAGGTAGCTATTTCCTTTAAATTGAACCAGTTCTCACTGGAGGAAGGAAGGGGGCTTAGGAGACTAGGAAAGCTAAGAAACAAAACCTCAGGAAGCTGAGAAAGTTTCAAAATACATAAGGTTCCTAAGACTGTAAAATAAGTGTGCAACTCCTCAGGAAAACAAAGGAGCTGACAGAGCCTCCTCACTCAAGGCAGGGAGCACTGAAGATGCAGCACAGGAATCACCCACACAGGAGGATGGTTTTAGGTAATGCAACTGACTTTGAGTTACCCACAATGCTGTGAGTGAGTGGCTTATGTATTCTCCTGTAATTAACTTCAATACAGCCACTGATTTGCCAAGCAAGGCTTAGGGTGACATGTGTCTCCAGTATCTAAAGACTTCTAGGCTGGGAGGAAGGAAAACATAGCCCCAGTTTGAGGAATTCTTTTATTGCTTGCTGCCCCAGAAAAAAGCAGCAAATTTCCATTTTCTTCTACTTTCTGAGCCCATAAGTGAGTTTTTACCCCTCCCATGCAGCAGATCTCCCTGTATCTGTTACACTACACAGCAGCCGGTTAGGATTCCCATTCTTACACTTTCTAGTCAGCACTTACAGAGACAAATGCCCAACCCCCACCATTGAAGGAGTTCACAGACCCATGTAGATCAACAGTGAGAGGGAGGGAGAAGGAATTTGAGTAGGACACCCTAAACCCAAATAAAAACATTTGATGGTTCAATGGCTCAGAGCACCAGCTGCAATTCCAGAGGTCCTGAGTTCAGTTCCCAGTGACCACATGGTGGCTCAAAACTATCTGTAATGGAATTCATTGATGCATGCCCTCTTCTGGTGTCTGAAGCCAGCTACATGTAAATAACTTTTGAAAAAAGCACTAAATCCTTATAACTGGTAGTCTCCCAAATTCTGATGGCGCTTTTACTATCCAAGAAGTCTCTAATACTTGCTAATAAACAATTTCACTTTGGACTATGGCATGTTCCTGTCTTTTAGTTCTTTATCTGACTGGAGAAGAAGAACCTTCCTACTAGTCAGCCTCAGTAACACACACAAAAATACATATAGACACACGCACACATACACTCACACACACACACAGAGACATACCCACATAGGCACACACATATATACATAGAGAGACACACATATAGAGGCACAAACACAAATACACACACACACACACACTTGTAGAAGCTTAATTCATAGTTTAAATAGAACAGTATATTCCAAACATGAGACAGGTAATGCTTGCGGTAGATAATAAGACATGGACAAGTAAGATAATAGAAGCAAAGTTTTCACCTACTGGAGTGACATGATTTCATTGAGCCCATTTATATATAGGATTATAGTTTAGACTTATAGATTGACTTTGAAATTTCACCCATCCCAAAATATAGCTTGAAAAGCTTTACTCTTATGTGTGAAGTCATGTTTCCTTCCTTATCCAACTTTGTGCTTCCTTTAATGACAATGACCAATTGTTTCATTAAAATTGTTTAACTGACTTGTCTTTAATAACTACCACTATATTTGCATAACTACCCTCAATGAAACAATCTTAGACAGTCTAACAAGTTTTGTTTTTTTCTGGACCCCTTACTAAGCATTGCCCTCTTTGGCCCTTCCCCCAGCCTCGGCTTTGCTACAATAGCTATCTTCCTAGGATCTCTACTTTCTTCCTCTACTGTGGTAACTCATTTTACTTGCTATAACCCATCTCCTCCTTTTTCACAGTTTGCCCATTCATTTTGCTGAGCATCCCTACCAGTAGCTTTCGGAGGAAGGTTATATGAAAGGCAGATTTAATATATTTCTAAAGTATAGGTTTTTTTCCTGCACACTTGGATACTCATTTTCTTGGGAATAAAATATTAAGCTGAAAATCAGAGCTGCTCATTTCAAAGGTGTCATTCTTATGTTTACTGATATCCAATGTTGACACTATAGATCTGTGACTTCCATTTTTTTTTATGCATTTCTTTTCCCCAGTCTTCTAGAATACAAAAATCACTTCTTTTTACATAGGTTCTCCAACCAAATACTAAGTTTCTTGGATTTTTTTTTTTTTTTTTTTTTTGGTTTTTCGAGACAGGGTTTCTCTATGTAACCCTGGCTGTCCTGGAACTCACTCTGTAGACCAGGCTGGCCTTGAACTCAGAAATCTGCCTGCCTCTGCCTCCCAAGTGCTGGGACTAAAGGCGTGCACCACCACCACCCAGCTGGAATATTTTTTTACAATCAAGATTTCTCTAGTATTGAGAACTTCCCCATTCTCTGGTCTCTTTATAGACTTCATATCAGATACGAACATTGTCACCTTGCTTTCCTAAGTTTTATATCTTCATTTACCACTCCATTGTTTTTATTTACCTTCCAAATATTTTGATAATATATATATTTTACTTATAAGATCTTTTTTCCATTATTGTCCTTTAGCATGTTATCCTGTTCTTAGTTCATATAATACTGACTCAGATATGAAAGTTAAATATTCTTAAATATTATTTGACACACCTTCACATTTTCTCCACCCATTTACCTGATTTTGACTTTGCCATTGAATGTTTCCCTCAAATGACTTGTAATATTTACCTCCATTTTCACATTCATGAACTTCACAATGAAGATCATTGAGCCTGCAAATATGCCCCCTCCTCACTTCTGAGATAGTTTCAAATATCCAGGTAGAATTTTTTTTATCCAAACATTATTCTGTTTCATAAAACACTAACATCCTGTTTTCTGAGGAAGCTCAGAAGCACTTAATACATATATTTTTATGAGATCTGTGATTTTTTAGCCCTGTGATTCACACTTTCTCTCTGCTACATAGATATCTCTGGCCATAGAGCTTCCAAATTATCTTCTTCTAAAAATAAATCTTGATTCTTCTACATGAAGAGGCTAGGATTTATAAACCCTTGCACTGTGTCTGATCTAATTGAATCACATTAAGTAGGACTTTAAGACTCACCTCACCACAGCCTTCTGTATGGCTCACCAGTGATAGCATCATTAGGAGTCTTGTGAGATCCATCTACTTGTTTCTGGCTTCTGGTTAGAACTTCCTTATGCAGATGGCAGACACTAGTTTCTGCTGTCTATAAGTTCCTTACCTCTTTTCTTTCTGCATTTCACTCTGCTAAGCTTTATTAAAAACCTGTTACCCTTGGTTAACCTTCTATCCCATTTTATCTAGCACTGGATTAATACTTAATATAATCACTTAACAATTTTAATATTGTTTAATAACATCTCTACTGAAGAGCGATAGCAGAACCAAAGATAATTTGTCATATTAAACTATGTCCCTTTAAGATGAAGACCATCAGCATATAACACAGGAAACAAACATATTTGGAAAAATAGGGGAATGTCTCGGGTCCCCACATATAGAGGTTTGCAAATATTGGAGCTGCAGAATTAAACCCACCAACCACAGTGGCACCATGCTCGCCAACCTTAAAACTCATTTTCAGCTTTCCATCAGCAACTCAAGGGATTAAAGTTGGTGAACTGGAGTCAAGGGTAAACTCTACCCTAATGGCTATGCCAAATACTCCATAGATGGCCTATATGTCTCCTGTGAGTTTGTTCCCAGCTCTAAAACAGTCTTTATGCATGCTAATACTCTTCAACAGGATAATCAATCTCAGAAGGAACTCTAAGCTACTCTCTCTTGGCTACAATGAACAATATGCAGCTGACCTCCTTTCCTTAATCACCTACCCCAACTCTTCCCAATGCTTTTTCTGTGCTTCTCTCTTCCGACTGCTATTAATATCTGTTCCCATTATCATTTCCTTTTATGAACTCCATGTATCCTTACCTACAAGGAAAGGACAGGACATTCCTCCCCCTCTCTCTTCAACCTAGCCCGCCCCCACCTTTTGCCTTGTAGGACACTCCTGAAAACGCCATCTTACATGTGCCCATTACATTACCATCACCAAATCACTATGTGCTAATCCTCCTGCTCTCCTCTGGAGCAGAGGCACTACAGGTTCCTATATCAATCCCCCCTTTCAAGGCTCCTGTGCTTCCATGATAATTGTTCCCCGCAGTTTATGAAGAACTTGCCTTGCAGATGGGAGGAAGCCAAAAGAAGAGAGAGATCTTCATTCCTCTGCTCATTGGACTGGTCCTTGCTGTCTCACTGGGCAAGAAAGGAACCTCTGGAGCAGCCCTTGTGCTCCAGCACCTAGAGTGACTTCTCGGACAAGTTGGGCCAGACAATGACCTCCACTGCAGGCAGCCTTGAGTCCCTTCAACTCCCAAAAACCTGATTAGAGGAGTTGTTCTCCAAAACTGGACTTATTGACTGCTGAAAAGGGAAGAACTTGCATTTTGCTGGAGGAGGAATATTGCTTCTATGTCAGTGAATCTGGGCTGGTAGAACAAGTTGTAAAGATGCTCAAAGAGCTTCTGGAGAACCTCTGGGCACACTCCATTCCCCAAATCCCTACCCTTAATATTCTAACCCTATGGTAGCTTGGACACTATTCCTTCCAAAGCTTTCCTTTAGTGTTTTCTGATCACGTTTTCTTTGAATTCTTGAGTTGTAGCAACATTCTATGTGACTACACAAGACTCATCTTAAAAACTCATCATTCAATGTTATTTAGTAAACTATAGGGACTGAAAACTAATTAAACAATTTTTATGATTTTTTTTACCAAAGTATAAGATTATATGAATCACACTTAAACAATCTCGCAAATTTTTCCCTAATTTCTGAAACTTTGCCAACTTTCATTCCCTAAGTCATTGCATCTTTTGGGATCCTGTGAGTAATTAGTATAAATGAAAGTGCAAACATCTGATTCAGACAGATAAGCACATGTATATATCACCCTCTAAAATTTCAGGAATTCATACTACATAATAAAAACACATGAGGCACACTTGGCAGGCTATTATTCCACAAAATGAATCTGGCACTCAGTTAGCCTGACAGTACCACCACTGTGAGAAAACATTCAGCAGGCAGCATTATCAGTGATCTTGCTGACAGATTTGCATACTCCACGTTAAGTATAAAATAAAAATCACTAGCAAAGCTCATACATATGGAAAACAAAATAATGCTGCTTGTGGGAGTGTATTATTTGAGATAACCCAAGAGGATAGATTGGGATTAACTCCACTTTGGCCAGAACCAGCCTACTACCAACATATTCCCAACCTAAAAGGGAGTGAAATTTGAGTGAAGAGGAGGCTGGCGCCAGTAGAAGAAACAACCCGGCATCAATTACATTGAGAAATTTCAGAGGACATGCATAAATTATGACCCCCAAGCGATGCTGAGGATTGAAGTGGCTGGTGAAGTGTCACACTGCCTCTAGAGAGCACATGTGATGATGGACTCAATGAATCATCAACGTATATTAGCAAAGGCAATTTACTGTGCAGATAATGGAACAAAACTTCAGGCCTCACGGGAGCCTCCTGTGAGAGCCTAGGAGGAGTCCTCAGAATACGTTCTCACTGATTTATGTTTTTACACATTCTGAACAAGTGTGATCTATCACCATTACCACAAGATTACTTCCTTTTGATCAACTTGTCTTCCTTCCTATACACACACATCCACGCTGAGGGGTAGAGTAGGTGGATAGTGTTTTGGGGACCCAGTTGAAAAGTAGTTAAGAGTACATTGTACTGGGACTTTGGGCTACATTAATGTGATTTTGTGTAAGGAGGAAAGTCATTTCTTCAGGTCTGGTTAGAGAAAGGCTTCTGGGAATGCTAGTATTGCCCACTGCTTGATGACCCCTCTGCCCATTGCTTGATGATCTCTCTGTTGTTACCTAAGAATGAAAGACAAAAAAATAAAAAAAAATATGCAGCCTGCAATGTCTATTGGTAAGAAGAAATGGTATGCAGAAAGACAGCCTTGAAATAAAAGTTCAGAGCCAGAAACTAGTCTATGTAAAAGACTCCCAAGTCTTATAAAATGATAGCAAAATAAACTTCATTAGTAAAAAAATTCCAAATTTTATATCACTCATAAAAATATGGATAGAATTTGACTACTTAAAGTTAAATTTCTCTAAACTACTGATAAAAGCAAAGTTGAATAAATCTTGCTAGAGGGAGGGTTTGAATTGCCTTTCTGATTTCTCATTAGAATGTATTAGAAAAAAAATCATTGTTTTTTTTTTAACTACCATACATCATACCAAATATCACCAGCTGGTAAGACTGTAAACTATTTAGCCTGTTGCTCTAATTATGTTCAAGGAATTATTATAGATGTTCCAAAATCTTGATGGATATTTAACCAATTAGAATTTATCATAAATACACTTCTAAAGGAAGTTCAAAATTATCTAGAATTATGCTAAATACCACTCTCTAATGTTCTTTGTAAAACATGGTTGTGTTGGATTCTTTTCTGATGCTCACTGTGTAAAGCAGTGCTCTATAAAGGCTATAAGCACTGAGAGTAAAATCTTAAAGCTACCAGGGCTAGTACTACATGCCAGCATGCCTGAGACATGTTGTCTTTCTACACTTGTCTCATCTGGTCCAAGTCCAAATGAACTCGGGGCTCTATGCACTATGTTAAATACACCAAATATATTTTGGAGAAGAACCAAAACCTATATTAACAAAAATAGAGTTAAATGATTTTAAGTGTAGACTAAATGCGAACATCAAAGAAGACCTTTAAAAACACTCACTGCCAATAGAGGTCTTAAATCTTTGCTCAGATATGTTATTAAAAATAAAATTAAAATAGAAATACTGTTTATTGGATTGTCCTAAGATGCTGGTTTAAAAGTCCATTCTGCTGCCTTGGTTAGAGGTGGTGAGACCCACAGAATTAGCAAGAGTATAGGCTAGGAGGGCCAAAGAGGAGGAGTTGATGACTATTTTTAGGACCTGTGAATGCTGTTATATTTTAGAATATTGTCTGCTTCTCAGTTGGAAATGTCACAGACCAAGCCCATAAACATATTTCATTGTCCATAATTACATATTACTCTACCACTACATGGCATTTACAAAGTAAAAGATAAGCCTATCTTCATACATGCAAGCACATAAGGATACTCGCAAATACAATTCTCAAGATCTTATTATCCCTAGAATATGTCTTGGACATTATGACTAAAATTTTCTTTAAAGCAAACTATCCTGTCCTTTATAGATCCTTGCTCATGCATCCTCCATGTCATCACTAAAATCCTACTAGAAGGAACACAATTGGAGGTATAGATGTTCAGGACATCAACGACTAAGAAACACCAGGAAAATAATATCTCCTAATCAGAACAGAAAGCTGTTTAAACTAAGCATAACTTTGGGGAAAACAATACAAAGCTTTTCTTTTTCCATAGCTTGTCCATCAACTATTTTCTCCTTTCCCTTTTTCTACTCCTTGCCTAAGATTTAAAAGTGTCAGAAGCACTCATGAGCAACATTTGAGACATTAGAACATTAAAACACAATGTAAAAGATAAATTGAAGAAAAGACCAAAAGGCAGAAATGAGACTAAGGGTAAGAGAACATGGTATTTAAAACTGCAAGTATAGAGACAACCCCTTAAAGTGTGACCTTTCCAGAGAGACCCAAAGAACATAAGGATCTGACTTATGCAAGGACCTGAAGAGGAAACTGAAGGAATGGCACATGCAATGGTTCTAAGATAGAAAAGCTCTTGGTGTGACTATAGAGAAAGAAAGCAATGGCTTGGATAGGGATAATAAGGTAGAGAGAGCAGAGAGACAAGGTCATGGGAAGCATGGGTCAGATCACAGTGTGCCTATTTTTAAGTCTGTAAGGACTTATGAGAGCCTATTAGGAGGGCTTTGAACAAAGAGAGGCTTGCTGCATGAGAAACACACAGAAAGACAAGGTTATAAGCGGAGCTCAGCTAGGAGGGAAATACAGTCCAGGATTGAAACAACAGTGGCTTAGACCAGATTTGGCATAAGGTTGACAGGAGAAACAGGTTAATTCTACATACATTCTGAATGTAGAGCTAGAAAGGTTTTTTGGGTTTTTTGGTAGATTAAATATAAGAGATGTAATAAGTATGTGGAAGAATCAGGAGTAACTCTTAAGATCCTATCCTTAAAAATTAGAGATGATCTTTCCTCAACAATTAATTGACAAAAGAGAGGTAATCTCACAAAAAGTAGAAGAAGCTATTACTAATCGATATATGGTCTGATTAGTTGTCGGCGGTGCTATAACAGTCCTTTGACAAAAGATTATTAATATAGATTTATATATCCTTAAATAGGGTCTTCATGACTCTCTGAGTGTGGAAGGAGGGATTGTTGGCGCTTCTGCCCTGATTTTACAAGAACTCTGAAAAATTGGCTTTAAAAACAAAAGAGGGGGAACGGTACCCCCCCCAGAAGGAGTCCTCTTGAAATACTCTCCATCATGCCTTGTTCACTTTTATCTCTCTAAAGCTGAAAGCTCATGGCAAATCTGCTGCTGACTGCCTCTGGCACCACTGAGACCAACCAAAACTATGCCACAGATATGGGAAAGGACCCTCTTATCCTTAAAGGGAATGGCCCAGACCCAGTTCCCTTACGGGTCTGAGGATTGATATGCCTCTCTGATACCACAGAAGGCACAGCTAACCAGCTACCAAAAAGATTAATGAAACAAATAGATACCCCCACAAAGCCAGGCCCAACCATAAATAAGATGAATAACAATTTACATCCAGGGAAGAGAAATCTCCCTGAGAATTCCCTTCTTTTTCCTTTCCAGGTAAAAATGAATCACCCATGATGTCTGCTGTTAGAAGTTCTAATCCAGATGCTGGCCTCCAATCTTATACTACTCAGACTTTTGAAGGGCCACTGACAAGAACATCAAACAGCTAGAGATTGACATCACTAATCTGAAGAAATCACTCATTTCACTGTCCGAAGAGACCTCCTAAAATCACAAAGATCCTTATTGAACTAGATTTACTCTATTACAATAGAAAAGGCTGTGTCCAGCTCCTGACTGTGTACAGCCCTTAAAGAAGAATGTTGCCTTTACATAGACAAGACAAGGAGGGTTAAAGAGAGTATGAAATAGGTCAGTGAAGGCCCAAAGAGACAGATGAATGCTGGCACAAGAATTGGTTTTCAGCCTCTCCAAGGTTGTCAACCCTATTTCCTCCCATTGTGGGACCATTATTTGAGTTCTTTTTGCTTATTTCTGCTGGTCCCTGGCCCTCAAGTAGGCAGACTAACTCTGTGATACAACAGATAAATAATTTGGTAGCAAAACCTACTCAGATACATTATCATAAGCTAGCTATGGAGGACCACGAGACTCAAGATGAGGTTGTTACTTTATACAGGGTGTTCCCAAAACCCATCTCCACCCAACCTAAAGGGGGGACTTCTGCCCCTAGACCAAGCAGAGAGGGGCCACCCAGAACCCCCTCTGACAGGGGATCTGAATTCTTGCTTAGACTGAGAGGCTTAGCACTGCAAGGGAATATAAATAAAAGATAAAAATATCTATCTGGGTTCCCTCAGGGACAAGCCTGACTGCATAGGGGTTGATGTCAAAAGTATCCCCTCTCCAGGAAAAAGACATCAGGATGGGTATGGCCCTCATGCCTCACTGGACAACAACAGGGGGACGAGAGCCATTATAAGGTCCCCTTCAAGTACTGGAGGTCAGGCCTCTATCCCTGCCTTCACAAGTTTAGAATCGCCACAGCCCTTCTATACTTAGAGAAGGGAGGAGATGTCAGGGGCAGCCCTGCTTACACACTGAAGGCCTAAAATCACCCATAGGCCTAAAATCAGCAATAGGCCTGTCATACATGTATACTAACACCAAGTCTTGGGTCTCCGTGGAAAAATATTGAAACAGATGGCTATAAGCTAATGTAAACAGGCAACTTTTGTGGAAATTTACAAACCTGAGTAGTCATAGACCTTGTAAATAGGTAGCCTTGGCAGACAATACCAACTTAGATAAGGACAAGTGAGTCATAGGCAGAGTCATAGTGACTTGTCCCCTGAACCTTCACCCAGCCGATACCAGGTTCTGAAAGATATCTGTATTCCCCCTGAACACCCACACTCCATTGTCATTCCCTTCCCCACATCCTGCCTTTCTGTGTTTATAACCCCTGTGTGAATGAATTACGATTTGAGAAAAAATAAATTATTTTTAAAAAAATTAGAGATGATTTAAATATTGGAAGGAGAGTATGACAATTCTCCAAGTCAATTGAGGATTCAGGAGTGATAGGAAAAGGAAGAACATTGAGGTTTTGTCTGTTGTTATGTATTGTAATGATAAATACTGGCCTCCAAATCTGGTTGCCCCTAGGATGGTCTCACATACACCAAGTGATGTTTTGTTATCTTGCTCCTTAATTTAAAACTATTGATTGAATAAAGATGCCTAAAGCCTGTAGCTGAGCAGAAGAGATGTAGGCAGGGTTTTGGTTCCCACATTTGGAGTCTGAGGTAGAAACCATGAGGGACAAAAGTGAAGATGGTGGAGAGAGGAGAGGATACCATACAGTAGGTGAATCGTGAAAAACATGGTTGTGAGTGCTGACCAATTGGAGTTAAGACAAGCCCAGGTAGAATGTGACAAATTATTATTGGGGGTTATTGATAAAGAATCAGATACTAATAGCTTAGAGGGTAGATATATGCTCAGATCTAGTGTTAAGTAAAGCTTATTATAAATATAAATGTTTTATGTTTTATTTTTTAAATCTGGGAACTGAATGATCAAAGGCAGGGTAGTAACCCATGACAGAAATTAAATATGTACTACAACAGAAGAAGTTCAAGGATTGAAGCCCCAGGAAGTCAACTGAGGCAATTTATAACTTGGAAGAAATAAAAAGAAATAAGTGAAGGAAGCTAGGAAGGTTTCCATATAATTTATCCTACCAAATATATTATAAAGGGAGAATGATTCAGCCCATCTTCCCAAGGCCCATGTTGTCTACTGAAAAAATAAGGTGGCTCAACAGTCGACACTAACCCATTCCAGAGCATATCTCTCCTATGGACATAGGCTTTATTCTAAAAAAAGATTAATAAAATCATGTTTATATATAGGCACATTCATCTTGCCCATTTACGAGACCAACCCAATGCATACCTGCAGTACACCCTTGGGAAGACATGAAGAATATAGCCTTGGAGTCTAGTGTTGGATTGCTAGGAACAACTAACAGATCAGCTACCTCTACCCACCTCCTCTCAACTTTATAGTATTTTTTCAACTAAGTTACATAGAATGTTTCCCCCCAAAAGAGCAAAGGCCAAAAAGGTAAATTTATCTAGTTGTTTCCTCACATTTATTCAGGCTTTACAGAAATAAGTGCTAACTAGAAGCTCTCCTTAACTATATGGGAAGTGCTAGACAAAGCATACTACAATGCCCCTTTCTTGGGGACTATCAGGACTATAGAAATCCTAGGGTTGCAAGGCTCAGTAGGAGAAATTCTGTGCTCTGGGTTATATTGTGTTTCCACAGGATGTCAAAGTGCTCAAGAAAGGTCAACTTTTACACATTCTAATTAAGTACTTTTACTTGCTTTATGCTACTTGCAATATTTCTAGCGCTGTTCTGAACTATGTAGTCATTTTGCCCCCATTGGTCTCTTTATTAATCAAGGCTTTAAGTGGTCTTGATAAAAAGAATGTTCTCTGATTCATGCCTTATTTTATAAGCAATAGAATTGAAAATTGTAGCTATACTTTGCCTACGTCATAGAATGATCCGCTAGAGTTTGAAATTGGGAAACTTTCCTTGTCGAGCACAGGGAGGCAGGAGTGGATGAGTGGATGGGGAAGCACCCTCATAGAAGCAGGAAGACAGGACGGGGATAAGGGCTTTCCAGTAGGGAAAAACCAGGGAAAGAGGATAACATTTGAACTGTAAATAAAGAAAATATCCAATAAAAAAGAAAGCTGAAACAAAAAGAGATTAAGTATTTATTAGCTGTTATGTTGATTTTATATGAATATTCTTTAAACCAAGACCTTTGCCTAGGATGGTTTTCTCATGAAGCATAATAGAAATGAAAGAAATTCATGTCCAGCCTCAACTTTCCTTTCAACCTGAGTTCTGACCCTGCTGTGGTTTCTCACAAACATGATTGCCACTTGATACTGGACACCACAGAGAATTTAATGAAAACCGAGTAATGTGTAGATGGTTTATTGATGGTCACCATAGGAAATGACTATCTTTCAGTAAGGTGAGGACAGCTCCTGATTACCTAAGGCCTCTTGATTCACACCAGTTTATCTAATAGTGTCCAGAACCTCTCATGGAAAAAGAAAAGAATAGAGGAGAGGAGAGGAGGGGAGGGG
>NW_021604569.1:2227887-2280387 GCF_004785775.1 Grammomys surdaster | reverse complement strand
AAGACAACCAACAAACAGATTATAATAGCAATTTTTAAATGCCCAAGTCATTTTTTATATTCTAAAGAAATAGACTGAATAAGGCCATTAATTATTCAAATTCACATGTAATATATGTGTGTTCCATGGCCACCTAGGTTCATACCATTTCCAGACCACCTCACCCCAAATGATGCATCTGACCTGCCTACCTAATGAAAGTCGCCAACACAGAATAATGGCTAACACAGCCTTTACTTCTCATTAGGCTGAGATATGAAGTCACTGCATATGCTGCTTCTGCTGCCAAATAAGCTACCTAGACCTTGGAGAAGCTTAAGGAACCTGTGAGCCAGGGATCTATCTGTCACACAAACCTAGTAGCTTGAATTCATTCCTCACAACCCAAGTAAAGGTGGCTGGAGAGAAGTGATAACACAAAGTTGTCTTCTGACCTCTACATGTGTGACATAACATGTGCACACATATTAATAAGAAAAATAAGAACAAAAGAACCTTTAAAATTATATAAGTTCTCAGTTTTAAAAATACAGTCTGAACAAATTATTTCCACAAAGTTTTATTTCAATGTAACTTCTCACATTATAGACACCAGCAAACACCTTCCAGAAAAGGACACTGGTCAAAGGAGAGATTCTGGCACTTATCTCTCAGACTTTAACTTTCTCATTTACTCCCATGCTGACTAATTCTAGCTGAAATTCTTAGGAAAAGTAGGTTGAAAGCAAAAAATAAAAGAAAAGAGGGGAGGGGAGGGAAGGGAAGGGAAGGGAAGGGAAGGGAAGGGAAGGGAAGGGAAGGGAAGGGAAGAGAAGCCACCTTCCCTCTTGCTCAGACCACTCTTCTCTGTTTTTGCTCTTACCCTACATAGAGCAAAAAACATACATTGGCCTTCACATAGGTGTTACCTAATGTCTGTCTTCTTGCACTTTGACCTCTAGTTCCCTTCCTTCATATTTTACTTCTGTGTTCCTGTCCTAAATCCAAGACTGGTTGCCAAACTATTATTTTCAGTAACACTTAGTGGGTTTGACATCCCATTGGCAAGAAACCAGGCCTGCTTTTGTTTAATAGAGATAATTCAGCTGTCATAATGACCTCCAAGATGAGTATTTACAGATTGGTGTCTCTTCAGAGGCCGACTAAACACCATAAAACTGAGATGTGTAACACCATTACTCTCATGTCTTAGAGATCCATTTTAGAAGAACAGCAACATGGCGGTATTGTTTTCCATCAGGAGAAACAGGACTTCCTCTAATAGGTGGGTTTCTAGTCCTTAGGAAACAGGTGTTAAATAGATCTAGAGAGATAACAACTCCAGCCAAGCAAGCAAAGTACAGAGTAATCATGTACTCAAGGAGGAACAGCAATTGGAAATCTCGGCATATGCCCACAGCCTGCAAGTACTGAGAGAATCAACTGAAGGGAGAAGTCTGTTAACATCCAAGAACCAGAGGAAGAGTACAGGAGAATTAGTGAATTCTATATTTACATACCAGTGGTCTGGAAGTTCTCCATGGGCACATTGACTGACCCACTCTCAGTGTGGCCAGGGTGGACAGGCCTGTACCCAGAGAAGAGGGCACGTGAGGCACTCTCCTTCCCCTCCCTGCCAGCGTCTCTTCCCTCACCCACAGGCACACTTCTGTAGCACGGTTATCACTTCCCACAGAAAACTGCTGAACTCCCGTCTGCCATCTAGATTCTTCTACTCCCTCCTTGGAGAACCATTCACTCCTCTAATGCATGTTGATGGCACATGAAGATTCTTCAAGGAAGATCTCTGACATGTCACATGCTATGGCTAATAAGTACACATGCAAACCTGTTACATTCATTAATCAAAACATCTCTTGCTTCTGATCTCACTATTGCTTTTGGTGGAAAGAAAATCAACATCTTCTTGCTACCTACAATCAATCCCTTTCTCTTCCTTTCCCAATAAGGAGGCATCTACAACGCCTTTGATATCTTCCCCTCATGGCAAGTTCAGACAGCAACTCTCCTGATTCATACCTTTGTGATTTCTCATCTATGTCATTACAATTGTTTTCTAATTCATCATCTGTCTCCAATGTCTCATCTCTCTAATGTCTACTTAAATACATACTTAAGCAAGCATCTTAAATATTTTATTACCAACTTCTTACACATCGTCATCTAGGCATTCTATGGGTCCCCACAATGTTTACAATCTCATATTCTTCCCAGATGCTTCTCCAGGGACTTCCTTCCCCATACATAATGGTATACACCTCTCTCTTTCTCTTTTCTTCCCATACCTTTTACTCTTCATTGTACTCTTACATTTGGTATCCATCTCCACCTTTCACTATTGCACTATAATTTAGGCTCACCTCACATTATAAACAATACCTTCTTCATGGAGGCTTTCCTACTTTAACCTACCGTACCACCATTTCCCCCCTGAGTAAATTGTGTGACATTATAAGATGCCTTAATCCAGCAGCCAATTTTATGTTTACACTTCCCTAATATCCAAACCTAGCATCTTGAATATTAAATGACCTGCACTCAATCACTCAATGAGCCATATGTCACTTTAGTTGTTCTACATTCATGAGATGGCATACCACTGGAACACAGAATTGAGCTGAATTCATCTCTATAAGCAAGTTTTTATCTGCCCCTGCCAAACATTTTTGGCATGTTGAATCTGAAATTATTTCTAATTGTTTTTTAAATCTTCAAAAATAAAATTATATATAAACTACATCCACTTTACAAGTTATGGTCTTGTAATCTTCTGAGTATGTATTTTTTCACAAAATCTGTAGTTACAATAAGTTTACATAAGTAACACTCATTCAAACAGGGTAGACATTGAGCAAAAAAGGTTCTGTTTATCTGGCTGAAATCAAATCTAGCCAAATAATACCTAAGTCAGCTGTATATCTCCTACACAAGGGATAAAAAGACCTCTACTTTGAATTTTACATCAACAACAAAGACCATATTCCCTAAAATATATCTGAATTAATACTACAAATGAATTCTGATAGGTGCAATTTATTCTGTCCTGATAGATGAGCTATTTTATTTTAGTAAACTGAATTGTAATTGAATTTTCTTCAGGCAATTCACAGTTACAGTGACTGACAGGTTTAATGCTGATAGCACTGGTCAATAGGCCACCAAGGACACATTGTGCTCATTTAATAAATGGCAATAATAAGGAGGATTCTGACATCTGAAAGATATTCTTATTAATTAATTCTCACGCGTAGTCCTACAAGGCACCCTTGACAGCTTAAAAAGATTACATAGTCATTTTCACCTAGAAGAGTGGACCCGAGTTCTCATAAAAACAGTGCAACACAAAATGAACTCAATATGAAATATTTACTACTACAAATTAAGTGCTGCATTTTAGGCTATAATCAACATATAGTTGAATTCTGACCTTTCTAAACCAACTAGATTTAATACAAAGCTCATTTTGTCAGGATTGTATACAAGTACTCTTTAATGATTCTGAATTCTATAACATAAAATTTTCAATTATTCCTACAAACATGCTTTGAATAATTCTTTATAATTTTAATTCGCTAGTTTGTATGTATATTATGTGTGTCCATTCATACATGTTTGTATGTATGTATGTATGTATGTATGTATGTATATAGGCTCATGTAGATTCATAATTGCTTAAGTGTGTTTGAGTGTAGAAGTCAGAAGACAACCTTATGTTTTATTCCTCAGGAGCCTCCACTTCACTTATGGGACAGATTCTGGTTCCCACTAATTAGGCTAAGCCAACTGGCCAATGAGGGCCCAAGACCTCCCTTCTGCATCTCCTCAGTATGGATACACAATCACATGACCACATGCCCAGTGTTGTCTTGTAGGATCCTATGGTGGAATCATATCCTTATGCTAAATGGCTGTAACCCTTAAAGTTTCTGCATAGCTCTTTCTCGTCTCTCTCAGAATGAAATGTTCTTCCAGGTTACTACAGCTAACTGTATGTTCTACTCACTCTTGATTCCTCTAAGTCATATCTCCCCTTTTCTGTATTCTCTTTATCTCCACATTCTTTACTCTATGCCTATCATTACACCCAATATTTTGTCTCCCCTTAAAATAAGGCCCTGAACAATGACTTTAATAATCTCAAAAAATTTCACTATTTTTTCCTCCTTCCTAGCTTAACAATCATGTCCTTTCCATCCCCCCAAATGACCCCAAAGCACAGTCTTATTCTCCATCATCTTCAGTGTCTTCAGCATTTCACAGTGCTTGTTACCACTCCTGAAATGTGCTTATCCCAGCTGCCATTAGTCCAGGTACCATCACCTGACTTATCATCTCTTTCGATGCTGCTTTGCTCCTGATGATAGATACATGACTGTTTTTCAGTGTAAACTTTTGTCACGACTTCTCATTATCTCTCACATCCATCTTTATACCACATGTGTTCTACAGTCCCCACTCCTCTGGAAAGATCTATTCCTAAACTTCCAGCAGACTATTCTAACACTGTGAATAAAACAGAATTAAATCTTTTCTCCTTCCTTTCTCCCCAGTGTCTTTATCATCAGGAACCCAAACCTACCTCTTTCTTTTAAAGCTCCTTCCTACTCACATTTTGTCAGCGCTAAATGATTATGAGACAAAATCTACATACTTTTTGACATGTGTTACTTCTACATATCTATACTATTACCTTAATTAACACTGTGATAGTTACACACAGAAAACACTACAGAGTAACTAGCATATAGGTAAAGTCATATGATCAGCATGGCCAATTAAATGAGTCATGAACTATCATAAGTGACTCCTGAATTGGAATAGAGGGAATAGGTGTGAAAATTCTGTGTTCTTTTTTCACATTACAGTGACTGCAATACTTTGGAAAGGGATGCTTCCTTAACTTAATGTTCACTAAGTTCCTATAAAGATCAGAATGCCCACACCAAGCAACATCATTCATTTAGTGAAGGGAAAAAACATAATCAATTTTGTTACTACCTAGAATTTAGGTTGTATTCTTCCCATATACCTTAATCTTTTCACTTGTCACCTCTTCAGAATTCATACTTCAGAATTCATACAGAATTCATATGTTCTCCATACTTTCTCCATCCAAATAATATTAATTTGCAATCATCTTATCAGTTCTCCAGAGAACCCTCCACTGATGCTCCTAACTAGTATCATGCTCTACTTTTATGCCTTTATAAAACAAGATGTTTATTTTTAGAGTATTTGTCACTGTTGCTGAATCTTTGATTTTAAACCCACTTCTTCTCATCTGGAATATGTTGCAAGCATAATCAGAAACAACATGCTTGTTTTAGTTCACCATTAAACAGCATGCCCATTAGCACAAAGTAACAAACTGAATTTTTTTTAAATTGAGTGTTGTTTCTATTTGTGTCTGCAATATCTAATAATTGGAATCAATATGATATCCTCATAAACAATAAATACTCATTTAAGTGCTCTATAAGATCCATTCTGGATAGAGTGGATCTATCCTTGATACCACTACTACCCTCCTTTTGCAAGTACAGTGAAACAGTATCAATGAAACCTATGTAGGAGCATCACCAAGAAAAGTACAGAGAACCCTCTAAGATATCAGTTCCAAACCTGTGTCATGACCCCACTGGGGTCCTTTCACAGGGATGCTATATCAGAAATTTATATCATGATTCTTAACAGTAGCAAAATTAGACTTATGAAGTAGCAACATTGGAATTTTATGGTTGAGAATCATAATAACATGAGGAAATGTATTAAAGGGTCATATTATTAGAAGAATTGAGAACCACTGGTCTAACAGCTTATTAAAAAGGTTTATGAGAAAGAACTGGAGAGTGAGGTATTAATCCTCTCTTATCCATCAACTTTTATAACTCCTACCTACTAAAATGGAGAGTATACATGCACTATATATTGAGCTACACATATGTGTGTGTGTTCATCTATATATGTATGTATATCCATTCGTAGCCCATTGGCCAAGCTGATCACATGACTACATTTATACACAAAATACTGGATAGTACTACTTCCTGTGAAGCTTTAATAACATCCATTGAAGTAATGGTTACTTATTTATACACACACCTGCATAGCTATACACATAGGTATTTGCATGTTCTTCTCAGGTGAGTGTAATAATAGATGCATAAACAAATGCCCACTCGATTAGTAACTAAATATGCTAATCTACAACTGAGAGACAACATCTGCTTTAACTGGCACAAAATCAATCACAACCTATCCTTCAACAGCATGACTTTGGCACAAATCTGTATTTTAGAGAGTCAATTAATTTTTATCATCCCTTCATCTTTCCAATAAAGACTTAGAATTTACTGTTAATATCTTATTTGGAGTCTTTACAGCTTATCCACCATTAACTCTGATAACCTTTGACCATTCAGATCTACCCACTTACTTACATTGCTATCTCTAACTCCAGTCTCATCCTATATAAAAGCCTCTTTCCATCTTATTCTGTTCTTTTAGTTCACTAAATGTTCCCTCTAGCCATGAAATGGCATGCTTAAAACTCCCATTTCAATCCTGATCTTAATTATTTTTCCTCATCCTTCAACTTTCAGCTCTGGCCACCATACAACATACAAATCTCTAGACAGACAGACGGACCTGCCTCATTAAAAAAAAAAAAATACAATCAGTTTGTCCTTTGATAAGAGTTAAAACTCAAGGAGAACAAAAGAGATGCTCTGAGTATTGGTGAGGTTCTCTTTCTTAATATTGTATTAACCATATGAGTATCTACTGTGCAGATACATTGAGCTATTTATCTATAATAGCTTTGCTTCTTTTCTATATATTTTACTTTAATAAATATCTTTTAAAAATGGTGCACAATGATCATATGTATTCCCATTTTATATATTACATATTTCACAAGTGAAATTTTGTATCATTGATTAATTCTTACAATGCCCCCACTAAATTGTAACTGCCACAGAGGAAAACTGCGCAAGAAAGTACTTAACATTCAGTGACTACATCAGAGTAACTATAACAGGATAAAGTCCACTGAGAAATAAAAGACTAGGTCAAGTCAAATGACACAGAATGTCTCCTAAAATAAGCACAGTCATCTTCTATCCTGCTATAGACCTTCTACTTGTTCAGGGACCCTTTCACTTTCTAGTATTTATTCTGGAATAATATACTGGAAGATTTATTTTTAAACTGAAAAGAACAATCCTGTCCTGTTTGGGAAAGCTGAGGGTGAAAAAGGAAAGGACCAAATCTCCAGAACAAGACTGAAGCCAAGAACAAGAGATTGTGCAGATCTAGACACAGCAATGAAAACAAGCGGCAAGAGCACACAGCCAGGGCAGCTGAGCCACAGTGTGCCGAAATGTAACAAACCGAAGCAGCAGAAAATATGAGCTACTTCTTAGAGTGGATCGATGAGTTTTTCTCTGGATGTGGTTGATTTGCTTTTTGCACTGCTGTTGAATAGACCTCCCCCCATTTTTTCATTTTATTTGTTTATTAATTGTGTTTAGATTAGCTATTCATAATCATTTATATTTCCATATAAATTTTAGGATAGTTTTTCTGAGTTCCATTGAGAACATAATTAGAAACTTGGTGGGAGTTGTATTGAATACGATAAGATTGTATTGATTGTGTAGATTACTTCCAGTAATATAGCCATTTTTTTGTTAATTCTGCCAATCCATACGTATAAAAGGTCTTCCAATTTCCTATTGTCTTCTTCAATTTGTATCCTTAGTATCTTCAAGTCTTCATTTTAGAGATCCATAATCTCTTTGGTTAGGCTTATTCTTTGGTATTTTGCATGTATGTTTATATGCATATATGCATGTTAACATGTGTGCATGCGAATGTGAAGGCCAGACCTTGGGTGTCATACCACAAGAACTATTTACCTTATTTCTCAGGTAAAGTGTCTCAGTTAGACCTGGGGCTCTCCAATCAGGATAGACCCTCTGGCCAACAAGCCCCAGGAATTCTGACTTTGTACCTCACTAAAACTGGGATTATAAGAGTACTTCACCGTGGCCAGGTTTTTTCACGGTTGTTGAGCATCAAACTCAAATCCTTGCTCGTGCATACATAACGGGCACTTGTGGTCCTAGTGATCTCCTGGCCCCTCTTTGTGGGCTTTGGTTTCAGTCTTATTGCCTTTCTATTCATTAGCAGCTGAACAAACTTTGTACTGTTGGTACTCAGCCTCCTCACCTCTGCTTCATGATACCAAATGAACTAAAAGCATCTCCTTAGGAAGAAGGACTCTCCTGAAAGACACATTGACTAACAAATTGTAGTTAACATTCTTGCCCCCTTCCTATCTGCTTTCTTCCCAAGATCAACAGGCTGTCCCATGAGTGTTGCTGGAGGGAGGGGAAAGGGGTTCTTCCTCATTCCTTTCTTTTCCTTTATCAAGTCTTTATCATCTCCTTGACATAGCAATGCCCAACTTTCTCAATGATGTAATTCATTCTACTTTTGGAATTCTGTAAATATTTTTTCATGGACTTGGGCTTGATTTTAAAACATCACTGCAGTTTTTGTGCCAGTTACAGAAAAGAGCTCAGAAATAGTTCCACTGCTTATATTTATAAGTGGATTCTAACTTTAAAAATACAATGCATTGAGTGAACTTCCCAAAAGCTGAAGAAGCATCAAGCCCTTAAATACATGTTTCCTAGTGATTCCTTTGTCCCACTAGGTCCCTACCACACTCATTACTCTCAAGCTTTGCAGAGAAGCAAAACCAATGAACAGACAAATCTCACCTATACAGCCCACCTGCCCTTCATGGCTGTTGGCAGAAGTAAAGGCATTTACTGCTTCAGAGTCCTCAAAAAGAACAATGCAAAGTATGATAGAATGCCATTTAAATATAGCCACAGCAGGACCTGGCAATGTTACAGCAAATTAAACTTTAATGAGACAAAGAAAATGCTGAACTTTCAGTAAATTTAGCAGAGAAAGGAGCATCCAGAGGACACAATGCCCCAGATCTCAGGTGTAAGCACAGAGAAACAACTACATGCTAAGCCCATTCAGGGTTAAGGATTTTCAAAGCGTACAAGACATCCAGATGTGGGAAGACCTTTCATCTGTAAATAATATTAGTTTTTACTTAAAAGGCAACATAAACAAATGTAAGATTCTTCTTGAAGACTGAAATCACATAATGTGTAAAAATGTCATGTTTCTGTGTCAAGGAAAGATATGCAAACAAAGCAAACTACCCTAAATATAGCTGTTGACCAAGACCCATTGACCTCAAAGCCACTATAATGTGTCTTCTGAGGTTATTCTTTAGGAATGGATTCACAAATAGACTCTGTAAGATATCTAGGTTCACTCTGGTCTCCAATTCTGTCCCCCAGAAGATGACATCAATCTGTTGCACCTGTATTTCAGGTGGTCATTGAACTCAGGAAATAATAGTCAATGGAAAGAAATGGAAACAAAGAATGATAATAGTAGGTTTACTCCCCAGGAACCTATAGGTTAACCTTGGGTACATCCTTCTACCACAAGACAAAGACTATGCTCCTTTGGTGAGGGACATTTCCTACCCTACATCTCTGATCTATATAAATAGTATCAATAGAGTCTGTCAGGCTCTGGCTTCCCTTCAGGATGGATACCCAAGAAGCAACTTAAGGAATGTGATCCAGTAGAGGGTAAGATCGTAGTGCTTATTAACCTACCTTCTACCAATGTCATCTTGGGCTGGCCTTGCTCATTATGACTAAAGGACACAGAAATTGCTCTTCCTCCTGCTAACACTGCAATCTGACAGAGCACTAGTCTATACAGACCCAACTCCATATGCTCCTCAAAGCAATTATAATAGCTCAAAATATGTATTAAAGAATCAGACTACCTAATAGAAATTCTGACCTTGCCAGTCAATATCCCCAAGACTTATATCAATGACCTGCCTTATTGAAGCTTCTACAACATGAAGTGTCTCAGAATACAGTTTAATACAGTTTACAGAGTATTTTAATGGCATTGAAATCATGAATGTGACAATTAACTCAGTTTCTGTCATATAAAAGTGTGGGACTATGTAAGGGTATCCTGGTTCATGGCTGAGCATGGGCCTGCAACCCCGAGACTCCAAGGGAGAAATCGCAGGTGGTCAGCCACGTCCCCAGAACCCAGAGTCCTGACATGCAGTCTAGTATCCATAGACCTACATTGTTCAGTCACGTAGGCCATTACAGCCCCTCCCAAAGTGCACAGGTAGAGGGTTTGACTACAGGCCTCAGGCCCTAGGGATTTACATACTAATGAAGACCAGAGGGCAGAGCAAATTAAGCATTCTTTCCAGAACCTCCCCCTTTTTCCTTCCCTATTTAACTCAGGTCTGCCCTGAGTTTCAGGGGAGTACATCCAGATCCATCTCCATCCACCATGAAAATAAACCCTTTTTGGAACCAAGGACTTTCTCATGTTATTGGGGCCTGCTGTCGCCAAAGCCTCCAGCCTTTGAAACTCAAGACCTTTCTCCTGTATGTGGGACCAGCCATGTGGAAAGTCTCCAGGGACCACTGCTGCGGGGCCACATAAAAGTACTCAGCAGCAAAAAAAAAAAAAAAAGACTCAGCCATTAAGAGCACTCTTGAAGAACTGGGTTTGGTTCTTAGGAACACACAAGGCAGCTCCTAACTACATACAATTCCAGGATCTGATGCCCCACTCTGGCCTGGTGGTCACCTGTACTCACCTGCACATATTGATAGGCATATAAGTACACATAATTAAAAATAAAGTTAAATCATCAAAAGATAATAAAAGTGATCAAAAAATAGTTATCATTATTATTGCTGTTATTTACTTTTGCAGTTACCTAGCTTATCACTCAGTAATTCCATTGCTACATGACATTTCCACACTTGTGTTGAGCTTCTGAGTAGCCGAAGCCACTTGTAGAAGGAAACAGGCTGTGACTTAAAGCTATCTTTCCACTGATGAAACCCCATGACCAACAGCAACTTGAGTTGGAAAGGGTTTCTTTGACTTACATATTCTGAATCACAGTCTACCGAGTGAAGGCAAGGAAGGAACTTAAACCTAAAAAGAACCTGGAGACAGCACCTGATGCAGAAGCCATGACGGGGTACTGCTTACTGGTTTGCCCAACCTGCTTTCTTATAGCACCCAGCACCATCATTGAGCAGCAGCAGCTGCTGCAAATTGAGGTTTCCTCTTCTCATATGACTTTTGCTCCTTTCAAATTGATATGAAACTAGTCAGTACAGGTAGAATGGAGTTAATTTCACAATGGGGTCCTGGGACACCAAGGATTTGACTGGAAACTGAGTTAGCAGAGTCCATGACAGAAGGGTTTAAATGCCAAAGGCTTGTGTTATCTGTTTTACCATTTTCCTAGAGGCATACCATACTGATTCAATAAGTAAGTCTTCATGTGAGGGCAGTATTCTAGCCTGACACCTAATGAGGGCAGCAGCACTGTCCCAAAAAAAGAAGTCATCAGGACAGAGACCCAGTCAAGGGCCAACCAAGGCCAACCAGGGCTAGCCAAGCTCAGGACATGGCTTTCCATTTAAATCTATCATTGTCTTTGCCAGCTGGCAAGACATCCTCTCCAAATAGCCAGTGCTTCTGTAGAATACTAGGAGCAGGGGCATTTATCACAATGACATATCCTGACTTGCAGAAATTGAGACATCTAGAAACAGCCATCTGAGTAATATTGCTTATAGCACTTGTCACTGTCTGAAATGATCCAGTAAGAGAGAAAGATGAAGATGCTGTGACTTTCTGCACAGCAGGTGAAGCATGCATCTCCTTGTACCCCAGCAGACCAGAGTATATCTGTAGATTCCTTTCTCTTACCCCTAATAATAGCTTAGTCTCCTCTAAACAGCTTTGAGGACATTCATGGTAGATGGTGGAAGATTCATTTTCCCTAATACTATTCTATATATTACAGCTGTGCTAGGTCATTATAAAAAGAAAGGGAAGCACTGAGTTGGACAAGTAAGTAGGAAATGGAGATGTTAGAATTTTGGTCATCTTGTTTGCTGCTCCTTGAAGCTATTTAGAGGAGATTAAGTTTTTAATAGGAGAAGAAAAGAAGAAGCACTGAGTTGAACAAATTTCAAATGAGGTGGCTTCCAGGACCCAATTTCTTATTGTGGGGTCCTATTAAAAAGCATAAATCAGTCTCTCAAAGGTAAAGAAGGACAACATTCCCATGTTAGGACCACAAGGAAGTCCCTCTTCCGAGTCCATGCTGAATGATTTCTATAGGAAAGTCTATCTTCTAAGTTTGTTTTCTCTTTAGCCTATGAATGAATCAATGAACATGTTCCATTCTGTATACTGCATCTTCAGATACATGTTGAATTCTTACCATTATGGTTCTAGCAAATGTGTTAAAATATGTGTAAACTAACGACAACTGTTGTTTCCAAGACAGGACCCAAAGGATGGTATAGTGATATTTAGAAGATAAAACAGTACAACAGGTTATATACGTTCTGCTGTAGGTCATGAACACATACAAAATGTTCTTGAATGTTGTAAGAATACAACTCTTTCAAGTCCTTTGCATAAATTTGGATATAAACCTGTCAGATATGACGGATTTCTCTCAAAATAAATATATTCTCTGATTATTCTACCATGTTACACTTTATGACTCTACTGAGTTGCATTTTTTAATTTAGAATATACTGTATCAATGTAATAAACTGCATGTCTACACATTATCAGTACTGAAATTTAAAATCAACTCATAAAAAGTAAGTAAAAAGATAAAATATACAGGGATGAATTCAACAACCAAATACAAAATTTGTACACTGAAAATTTTAAAACATTATCCAAATTATAGAAACCCTGAACAAATTGGTATCAATTAGAAATTTTAACACTGTAAATGTGGTAAAGACAAGATTTGGAAAAATCTATCAAAATAATAAAAACCTTCTGTGGAAATAATAATTCTATCCTAAAGTAAATGGAAAATCAAGAGATCCAGAATAAATAAGTCAAACTTCGGAAAGAGCAAAGCTGGAAAAGTTATAAATCTATGAAGACTTATTAGAAATGCTTTGGCAATTAAGCCAGTGTGAAAATGGACACAGATTAGTGTAGTACAGTTGAAACTTAGTACACATCTACTTGTGGGGTCAGCTGAGTTTTGACAAGGTAACAATGCCATCCACTGCAGAAAGAACAATCTTTCTAATCAATGGTACTGGGACACTAAATACACATAAACACACACACCATGCATATACAGCCATACACACAAAAGAAAGTCTGAATTGACTTCATATAATATATCAATAAATTAACCAAAAGTTTAAAAGTGATCACTAAAACTATAAAATTCCTACAAGAAAACATACTTCAATCAAAACTTTAAAAAACATGCCAGCTTCTCAGATCTGACACCAAAAGCAAAATTAAATAATGTAAAAGGAACTTTAATTTCAACGTTAACAATTCTGTGCTTCAAAGAACACTCATGAGAAAATGCAAATACAGGATGAAAAAAGACATTTGCAGATTACATTTGATAAACAGCTTGTGCTTAGGTTATGTAAAGAACTTGGCCTGGAGCTTAGTCATAGTGTTTGCCTAGATTATATATAAAGAACTGTTATGATTCAATAAAACATGTCAGTCTGCTCTCTGTTGCTACAATAGAATACCTGAAACAGAGTAATTTATGAAGAATAAAATCTGTCACAGTTCTAGAGGCTGAGCAGTCTAAGACAAAAGATGTTAGTGAGAGTCTTCTTGTCATAGCTACACATGACAAGAAGCAAAAAAGCAAGTCAGCCAAACAGAGTACAGCCTTTTTATAGGGGTCTGAATCCATCAAGAAAGAATATAAATGCTTATGTCACCTTAGAAAGACTGCACCTTATGTTATCGCAATCCAAATGTTTTACTTTAAAATCATACCATTACCCAACTCAAAAAGTATCAAAGAATTTGAATAAGTACTTATCCAGATAACATATTTGATAACTTAATATCAATGCTTTTTAATTATTAAGGAGATATATGTATATATCAAAATCATAATGAGCTACTGCCCCACACCTAAGATAGCTATGATCTAAATACAGACAATAGCAAAGGTTGGCAAAGACATGGAGAAATTAAAATATTCACATGTGAATATAAAATGGAACATTCCTTTTGGGAGTCAGTTTGGTAGATCCTAAAAGCATAACAAAAAACAGTACAAGTTTAAAGCATATGCCCCCATAAATAATATAATAAAACTTAATGTAGCATCATTCATGAGAGTAAAAATGTGAGAATAGCTCATTGTTAATAAGCTGGTAAATGGGTAAATAAAATGTTATATACAATGTGTGTGTGTGTGCATGTGTGTGTGTGTGTGCTCACGTGTGCACCTGCCACACAAGGAACTCAGCCTTGGATAGATTACTTATACAGAGTGAATGAACCTTTAAAATCACCACATGAAGTAAAAGACACAAACACAAAGGTCACGTAATGCCACACAAGTTCATTTGCTTGAAATGTCCACAGGAGGCAAATCCGGAGAGACACGCATAGATTACTAGTTGCTAGTCACTGAAGGAAGAGGAAACAGGATAATTGCTAACAGGTGTGCTGTTCCTCTTTGGAGGGATAAACAGTAATTAAAATGACATATGTTGATTGCTATATAGTTCCCTGAATATTTAAGATCATGAAACTTGAATAAATCATGGCATATATAAACTATATCCAAAATTTTCAGAAAAGAACTTCATACTTGAGTCATATGTATTTAAAAATTATGACAAGTTTTGGTAAAGCTCAAGTAATTGCATTTAAAAAGTATGCTACCTAACACACATTCATAAAGCAACACATTGGGAAAAGGAGTCTCAGACTGTGATAAATTCTCAAAGTGTACTTGGTGGTCTCTCAAGGAACTTTGTTAAGAATCACTCAACTGCTGAATCATGTTTCCAATGATTGCCACTGCTGGTCAGAAATACTCAAGCCACATCAAGGCCTTTCCCAAGCCTACATGAGGTGCTAGCTTTAGCTTTAGCCTGAAGAACCAGGATTAAGAAATGCTGAAACACCTAAGGCAAAGCACACCTCACCTGCAGAAACCTGTTCAATGAGCCTCCATCCTAAAAACAAACTGTGCTAATTACAGCCTAAGCAAGTATTGTGTAGTGGGTATCAAGCTGTTGTGCAGGCTTTCGACAGACCCTGGCCTAAGTGACTCAACCTGGATGTCACTTACCACTGTGGCATTGTCATGTCATTTCCTATAAGACACTCCAAAAATGAAATAGAGGCATAGCAGATAAACCCTACAGAGAGAAGTCTGTCACCAAAGAAAGGCAGTGCCTGCACAAGTGTATCTCTTTAGTAAGTCCTCTCTGGGCTTCATCATTCAGAGGTATTTCCCTTCCGTCTAGCAAAAGGAGTGCTTAGATACCACACTGAGAAAGAGAACATATAATTACACTGTTTCTAAGCCACTCAGGGTGGCTACACAGCCTCTACAGTTACAAAGTGACCTTGACATCTACTTGAAGAAATATAAAATGTCTGCTCGAGGAACCTCAAAAGGCAGAGCCCTCCTGCTTCAGCATTTAAAAGTTTGGAGAGCAGCCTTGTCTTCCCTTTAGAAACTCTTTTTGTATTCACATTCTGCTAATAAGAAAATGCTTAATTCTAAGGGTCTCTGGGGTAAGAGGTAAGCGTATTGGTATGCTACTCCAATTCATTAGGAAAACAAATTAAAAGAATAATTAGAGAAGTTAAATAACCTTTACAAAACCTAATGCAGACCTTGAGCCAAACAACCAAGACCACACAGGACACCTCTGAGGTGAGTCAATATTCTGCAAGGATGAATTTGTGTTGAGGTAATGTTTCAAAAGTAGCATGATATTTTTCACTCTTGCAGCATACTTCTGTATAAAGAAAACTATCAGTTACTTTTTATAAGAAAAAGAATATGAACAAATCTTACAGTTTAGTCACTCCAATTAACCTAACATTCACATAAAAACAAGCCCTTGATGAAACTCCCAAAAATCACCTTTCATGTTCTAATTGCTTGATTTATACAGTGTTCAAGACATAAAAATATGAAAATGTGGATTACACATACTATGCAAGGAATGACACAGGTAATAAACTATTACTAGTAAAAAGATAGGCTATCTATTATGCCTGTTTATTTTTAGAGAGAGAGGTGACCAGCCTGCTTTAAATGACCTGCATTGAGTCCAGCAGTGTCACAGCCTGACTGCGTGCACTAGAGAAGGACACAGACACCTCGTCTGACCTCATATGTCCCTTCTATAATATGGGGTACTATCCACCCATTGAACTCACCATTTTGTTAAGCAATTTGTCAGAACATCTCCTTCAAACCCCACAACAATCCATTGAAGGTTGAGTTTCCCAATGCACACTCACATTGGGAAAAGCAACACTGCATGCATACCACAGCACCAGACACTACAGCAAGCCATTGACTTCTGGGAGGAGTCCTGAAACAAGGGGACAATAGTCTTCTTTTCATTTACTAGGGAAATAGCACTAAAGCAAGTTTAAATTAAAAAGTTGAGGAAAAAGACAAGGAATTTGCACCTCACGCCACATTCCAGCATAGCCACCTCTCTGTTTGATAGTACAGTACAGCATTGTCAGTAAGAGCTCCACTCACAGGGAGATCACAGAAGGAAGACAAACCTGATTCTGCTGCATGCCAGTTAGTGGACTTTACTCAAATTTCACAAATTTTGTCAAATCTCCAAAATTCAGCCTCTTTCTCTTTATAGGAGGCATAGGGAGGGACTTTTTTCAGTGGGTTGTTGTAGGGTTTACATAAATTGCTTAACAAAATCTTTAACACACAGCAATTATTACTCTCATTTAGGACATTCTTGCATGACTTTCCCCACTGAATTGCTTTAGAGATCAATTTCCTGAGTCTCAGTCAAAGCAACATAAAGACAGAGACACCTTCAGATAGTTGCTGTCTGGCTTTGAAACCCAACCTTCTTAGCCAAGGAAACTGGGCCTGCCTGTAATTTTAATTATCACCACAAGATATACTTGACATACTAATTGTAGGTTACTTTTACTCTCTATTCAAGCCAGAAAAATCTAAAAGGAATAGCCACAGCTAAGTGATGGATTCACCATTCTGGGCAAGCTGTGCAGCTAGCAGTCGCAAGTGAGGCTTCCAGAGCCAGACTGACATCTAACATCACACCAGGAAGAAATGGCCTTTTGTGTCAAATTAACATTCTGCAGAGATTAGTAACCAACTGAAACACATGCAAAGACCCCCATAAGTAAGGAGTTCACAGGGACATGACAAAAAAAGAATAGGTCAGAAGAAATCATCACTCTTACACCAGAAGGTCCCTGCCTTGCTACTTTCTCAAATACAATACCCTATGGACCCAGCATCACATAGGCACTCTGGGATTGGGGTCAGAAGTGATAGCAATGGGGATTTAAGAGATCTAACAATTTTGCACAAGTATGAAACTAAAATGCAGAAGCGTCTGTTTGCAGAGAAGAAAGGACTCACTTGGGAGCTCTGGGTTCTGCGCATTCCTCTGCAGCTGAGTCTGGTGTTATCCGCTCTACCTTGACTTATCATTCCTTATTCAACCAATCTGCCAGTAAGGAGCAGGTCCTTAAACAGGATCAACTCCATTTTGTAATAGGAAACTTGTAAAGACATGTCTGGTATTTGTAAAGGCAAGTCTGGAAATGAAGCTGTGCTGAGATAACCAGACACGAGTGGTTATCTGCCGTGCACGTCCAACATAAAAGAGGAGCCCGATCAGAGTACTTCATTCACACTTTTAGCCATGACTGGCCAATGTGATCCTCCAGACAAAGCCTCCTCAGCACTCGGTCATCAAAGAGCTAACTGAGAGACTAATGCCTCCAGCTTCTTCATGGTCAAGCACCCTACGAGGTCAAATTAGCAATTCAACTATCTGGAAGCCCAGCCTGACCCCACCTTCATGGACTAGAACCTGTAACCCAACACCATCAAAAGGACTCGGTCGTATAATCCATGAATGAATGATGTGTTTTTTGTTATGCTTATTTCTTTGGTAATTAGTAACTTATTATTTGTGTTTATTGTATATATTGTTAGAGGCAATGCATAGGAAATGTGACAATATCTTGTTGTAGCAATAGTCTTAGCATTTGGGTTTGTGTTTGCTTGCTATGCATCATTAAAAAGTAACTGAATCACAAACCTTCTGTCTCTTGGAGTACTCTCTCTTCCCTCTCAAGGAGCTGATGATCTCACAGTCAAATCCAGTATATGATCCCTGAGTGGAGCAGGATCTGTTGCTCCTCTCCCCGAGGGGGATTCTAACCCCTTATCTATAGCTTGCTCGTAACAGAAGAATAGCCTGCTCTCGACAGCCAGGTACTTTTAAATTCTGCACTGGATTGTGGAAGCATTAGTGGAGACTGACAGGAAATAAAACTGAATGACCATGAGGTCCACTGCTCTGCCATCATCTCTTTTCTCACTACTATCAGTGCCTAACTTCTACCATAGAGGACAGGGAAAAATTGGACCATAGAATTCAAGCACAGATCACACTGTAACTGTTTCTGGTGGCTCAGCTGCTTCAAAGTCTCTCTTTAACCTAACCCCTCAGGCATGCATGTCTCCAAACTTTCCAGTGGCCATGATTATGGAATAGCTCCTTGCACTCCACAAAGCTAATCAACAGAGCTGTCACAGTGCACACTGGGTACCAGTACCACAGGAGACCTTTCCTTCTTGATCGCCAGTGCTTGCAAAACCTGAAGAAAGCTACTATGGTTCTGGTGTTACTATTACAGGGCTACTGTAACTATTTCCAGTGTTATTTCATAATACTGTACTTGGTAGATATGGATTTTCAACCTCTTTTCCAGAATCCTTCTGGACCCTCAAACAATCTGGGGTTATTCTTTTCTACTGCTGTTTTATGTGTTTTACCTTTGCTCTCTTGCTGGCTAGTAGCAGGTGTGCTTTATTTAAAAAGCACCTCCTTTTCCAAGCTGATCTCAAGCATCCTTCCTGAGTGTCTCCTGAACCTATTAGCTAAAATAAATAAATTTTATTCCCTGTTTTTATAGCACATCTATAGGACTTGCATTTGATTTTGTAGGTCTCTCTCCTCTACTAAAATGCCATCTGGTCAGCATCAGAGCATCATTCATGTTTGTTCCAGGAATACCTTGTAGAGAAGAATCAGCTTAGGAAAAAAATGTCTAATGTCTGCTCTCAGTGCCTAATACATTCTCTTTTGCAATTTTCATTTTTTCTTAATTTACCTTTTTCATTCACATGTAAAAAAACAACACTGAAGGGCATATTTATAATAAAAATATATTTATTATTATATCTTATACTTATATATATACTTATATGCTTATATAATTATATACTATTATAATGATACTCTTATAATGATCATTATTATATATTATGCATAATATATTTTATTATATATTGTATACTACAAGATTTTATATTGATTATATATTATGCATTATAAGCTTAATTATATATTATATTACATGTATGATATGTGTTATATGTAATAAATTTACATAACATATGCAAATACATATTATATGAGTTTATATCATATATAAATATATAATATAAAATATAATAATTATATGTAGATGATGTATTTATATGTAATTATATAATTAATATAAAGTAAATTATGGTATAATATAGATAACAAATTGTATATTATTGTTCAAAATAGATTTCATGATGTCTATTTAATCAAGATTTTGATTAATACTACAGTAAATGGACCTTAACAAAACTAAGAATCTGTACAAAGAGCTACCTATGTCTAGGTCAGTAGCCATATCATGTGAGTTTGTCCACACTGCCATTAACAAGCTAACAGATTGGGAATAAGCATTTGGCTTCAGATTCTTCCCCATCACATGCCATATCATTAAAGAAGCTACTGCTAAACCTCTCTGAAGATATTTCCAGCTTGATCCTAACTCTCCTTGGAAATTAATGGCCCCCACATCTCCTATCGGTTTTGATTTCTTTCTGACTTTACTAAACTGTTTTTACAACCTAAGCTGAGCTAACTCATTTAAGCCAAGCGAACCAATGTGATGATCTAGTAAACTATTGTATCAGAAGAGATGATAAAAACTGTTCAACCTTTCATAATGTGCTCATTATTGTCCAACAGATAATTAAAACAAAGTGTCTTCCCTAAAGTCAGAAAGCAGATAGGGCAGGAAAAGAATGATTAAATAGTCAGGTGAGGGAAGGTCAGAAAAGGGAGATCACTGAATACCATTAGGAAAATTCTAAGTGAGCTGTGAAGAAATGCGCATTTGAAAGGAAATGGAACTCAAGGTAAGTGTACATCAGTGACTGTAAGGAAACAGACAAGATTGAGAAAGGAAAAATAAAAGAAAAATCTTCAAGAAGAATCAAGTTATAGACTAGAAGGTGATATGGTTAAGACCACCCCATCAGTATTTTTATTTATTCTATCCCCTCTTAGAGCCTGTTAGGGGCACTAATGGTCAGGACTCTAATGCAGTAATAAAAAAAAAAATAACCAAAAGCAACTTGGGAAGGAAAGGATTTATTTCAGTTTAGAGTTGTACAGCATAGTCCATCATTAAGAAAAGCTGGGACAGAAACTCAAGAAGGGCAGATAACTGTAGAGACAGGAACTGAAGCAGAAACCATGGAAGGACAGTACATATTTACTCTTCATGGCTTGCTTAGCCTGATTCTTATATATTCAAGGACAACATGCCCAGGGATGGTCCCAACCACAATGGGCTTGGCCCTCCAAATTAATCACTATTAAGGAAAACACACTACAGATTAACTAAAGGCAAATCTTATCAAGGCATTTCCAAATGATTCTTGCTTGTATCAGGTTGACATAAAATTGGCCAACACAGTAGCCTAAGTTTATGTTCCTTTTCTTTCCTCCCTTCCCTTTCCTTCCTCTCACTTTTCTTTTCTATTCTTTTCTTTTTTTCCTGTACTTAGTGGAGCTAAGTCCAATTCATGCTGCCCATTCCTACATAAGTATGGAACTATTTGCTGTATACCAGTGCCTATTCTCCTTTAGAGAAAAAGAGTGAATCTTTTTCCCTTGGCAGACATTACCCCTCAACATCTCCTAAACTAGAAGTGGTGTTGGGCCTCAGGGACCCCTCCTTTAACCATGCTGAAAATTTAAGAGGCTAGATCGGGGCAGGTCGTGAGCAAATAACCCTGTCTGCTGTGAGTCTATGAGTGCCTGCAACAACCAAGTCACATCAGAAAGTCTGCATTTCAGAGCTTCCTGCCCCCCCCCCCCATACACACATACACACTGGTTGTTATTTAGATCTTTCTACCTCCTCTCCAGTGATTTCCTCTGAGCCTTGGTTTTTAATCACAAAAGCTAAGACATTGTCTGGTAATAAGAACAGCTACTAAAACAAAGATCTAAAGAAGTTCAGGGAGAAACCAGCACAATTCAAGAACTATTTAGTGAGGGCCTACTCAGGGTGAGGTCACACTGGAAGCCATAAACTTATCATTCTAAGAGCTGCTGGGCTACCTTGCTACCCAGCTCTTTGTAGTTCAGAAAAAAATGGTAGGCACACACACACACACACACACAAACACACACACACACACACACACACACACACCATGCTAATGATGCCCTTAGGAGCCAAGATTCATGGCAGATTGAGATAACCATCCAGAGAGAAGCACTCAGAGATACTGAGAAGGAGAGAAGCATGGCTCTTGATGACCACAATGGATGGAAAATACACTCTTCCTTCCTTCACAGGGAGGAAAGTATTACACAGGCAATTAGTAACTAAACCAACAGTAAAACCTTGAGACAGTACTAAGCAGTTTCTGAAGCAAGGAGCAGTAAACTGAAATCTAAATGACAATGAGAACAAGCCAGGAAGAGAAAATAAAGGTGATAGATGGGGACCAAAGATAAAAGGGGATGTCTCAGGGGGCCCACGCTGAGTCATCCCTTCCCACTGAGGGACCAGCCACACATAGCATAGAATAGAGTTTATTCAGGGCATGAGGAGGGGAGCCAGAAGGGTAGTAGAGGCAGAGGGAGGGAGGAGGAGGAGGAGGAGGAGGAGGAGGAGGAGGAGGAGGAGGAGAGGGCGGCCATGACCATGTGGAGAGAGGGGGAAGGGAAGAGGGGAGGGGGCAGAGAGAAGCTACAGGCAAGAGATCAAGGGATCAAGAGAGTGAGGAGGGGGCAGGCAGCCCTTTTGATAGTGGGCAGGCCTACCTGGCTGTTCCCAGGTAACTGTGGAGGTGGAGTTTAGACAGAATACTAACATTCCCCCGTTTTGGTTTAATTAAAAAAGAAAAATTAGAAAGAGGTGACGGTGACGCAGGAATAGGGTCCTCGTGATACCTGGCTACTTCCTGCTGGCATGGGGGGGCGACGTGTCTCTAGGGGGAACCTAGAAGAATGGGTATGGGGGATGTTTGTTTGGTCTTAGGAGAGTTGGCTGTTTCCAGCTGTCCAGGGTCTATGGAGCCATCTGAGGATAGGTCAGAAGGGACAGGTCCAGCAGAAGCAGCTGTGTGTGTGACAGGAGATGAAGCATCTGCAGGTTGCTTCCCTGGAGCTGTTCTGGATGTGCCTGGACTTGGCAAGATGTAGGGAATAAGATTAAGTACATTTGGAAGAAAGAAAAATTTTCTAAGATGTACATTTGAAACCCAGAGGGATCCCACCCTTTGGAATAGGTAGTAAGTGGGAACTTTAGGCAGATGTACTTATCTGGATGGCATCTATTTGGTCCATGAGAGGTAGATCTGAGTGGGATTCCTGTAGCTTATAAGTTTACAAAACAGATAACAGCATGAGTTAACATGAGCAGTCTTTAAGGTGAACCTTTGTTGGATCTTATAGTGGAATGTTTTATGAATTTGCGTGTCATCCTTGTGCAGGGGCCATGCTAATCTTCTCTGTATCGTTCCAATTTTAGTATATGTGCTGCCTAAGTGCCGGCCAATGCACCAGTGAAAGATTTTTGGCATGTAGCTTAGACAGACAACTCCAGACCAGCTGGTTCCATGAGGGGAGGGGGTTTATTCAGGGCAGAGGGCAAAGATGGGGAGAGAAGCAGTAGAAGATGGCTGGGAAAGAGAATGAAGAGGAAAGAGTTCTGCCTATTTATATGAGCGATGATGTAGCTCTTCTCCCAGGTACAGGTGAGGTGGCCAGGTGTATTCTGAGAGTGTATAGCGGTTGCCTTGGCAACGATGTAGGAGTCACCTGTCGCCTGGATGTGACATCACCGAGGGGCTGATGCCAACAAAAGGAGCACCCCAGCTAGTGGCAACACTTCCTGAAGAGGCCTCCAAAGAGACTGGGGTGGGGTGGGGGTAGACAATGTGAGCTGAGCCAGGGGGGCAAGAAGAAACTCTCCAGAGGAAGGAAAGGGACTTCTGGTGTTAAAATAATCACTATTGAGCCTCAATGGGGGATCAACCAATACAATCTGCATCAAAAGAAAACTCAGTTGGGAGGCTGGATTCAAATTCTTCAGGCAGGCAAAACCCTGGTTCCTGGGGACAGGGAGATTACAGGACAGATTCAGACTCTGGGAAAATTTTGTTAGTAGAATTATGGAAATGGACTTACCAGTGAATTCAATGTGGAAAGAAAGTTTTGCAAGGAATCAACTTTAAAAAAAAATCAAGGTGGTGCCATTGTCTAAGGTCAGTGAAGAAAGCTGCCCTGAGAAAGAAATGCAGGAGCCTAGCTGTTGGCATGTTGTTCTTGAGACTCTAGTGAAATTCCCTAAGACATATGCTGAAGAGATGTTTACAAACAGGCAAATGAAGACCTTAGAGAAGCCCTGGCTGTGAGCACAGCATCTGCATTAAGTCAACACATAAAGCTACTATGGAGTCAGATGAATCTTCCTAACCAGGCAAAAGTAAAAGACACATAGGAAGGAGTCCTTGGGCATTCCAACACTGACAGATTATGCAAAGGATTAAGAACAAATTCAGAAAGAAAAAAAGGACAGGAGGTATGATATGTATCATGAGAAATACAGCATTATAAAGCATTATAAATATTATGATTGTCTGATGTCAAGAGATTAGTGTCCTCTGACATTACCATGGAATTAATTGTTCAAGAAAAATGGTGGGAACTGAAGAAATACATGAAACAAAGGAGAAAGGAGGAAGTAAAGTGAGGAAGTAGGACCTGAAACTAGTACCTGTAACTAGAAACACTCAGTATAGCTGAGGATCTCTCCCTCAGGAAGGCTATGCATACAGACACACATAACTTCAAATATTAGGGGTCCTGTGGTAGTTTAAATGAAAAAGTTCCCCATAGGCTTGCTCATTTGTTTGATTGCTTGGTCCACAGTTAGTAGAACTGTTTGGGAAGGATTAAAAGTTAGAGAAGATGTGTTACTGGGAAAGGGTTTTGAGGTTTCAAAAGCTTAGTCTCAGTCTCTCTCTCTTTTTCTCTCTTTCTCTCTCTTCCCCTCCCTCTTCCTCTTCTCACCCCTCACTTGCTGAAATTTATGGATCAGATGTGAGCTTTCAGCTACTGCTCCAGCTCCATGCTTGCCTTCTTGCCTTTCTACCATAATAATCATAGACTAACTTTCTAAAACTGTAATCAAGACTTCAATTACATGATTTCTTTTATGAGTTGCTTTGGTAATGGCGTTTCATCATGGATATAGAACAGTAACTAGAAAAGATATACACAGGGTCATTAAACACAAGTCTCTCTAAGACCAAAAGCTCTCTCCAATGGTGAGCATGGCAACCAAAACGATGGTCTATGTTCAAACCAAGTTGTTGATTCTCAGTAAGAACTATGAGCCAAGTCTGCAGACAGTCTCAGTTTTATAAAGTCTTTAAAATGCTTCCTTTTCTCTAAAGTAGGATCATTTAAATCATTCATTCAGCTTATCTATGCTAGGAGTAGTCAAAATAACTCAACTTTAAGGCTGACTTTGGCACAAAAGACTATGCAAGGACTGGTCTCTTGAGAGACTATCTATATTCAGAGGCTTTAAGAGCTCATCTTATTAACTGATTTGCTGATCCTGCCATCTCAGGGAAAGAAGAATTTAATAAGCCCCAGGTCTTTCACCAACAAGGCAGTCGAAATATATTGATTCTTCAGTCTTTCAGGAAAGATTCTGGTCTTATGACTAAGCAGCCACGATTATTAAGCAATCAGACCTAACAGTCACAATTTGATAAAAACACTAACTAGTATTCCAGGACAAAATCACTTATGTATATGTTTGCTTCTAAATTGCAATTTCAGTTGACAAGTTGTCATTTAGTATAAGGGGAGAATACTTATGTATGACAACTCTGGTCCATTTTTTAAAGCAATGCTAAGATGTAAAAACAGACTGGTGGATCCCTATGAGAATCATGGTTTGCAGCTCATTTAAGCACCTAAGCAGATATTGGGCAGCAATAAATAAAACAAAAGTGCTATAAACTCTGGCAGCTACAATAATAGTCTAGCCTTACAAGATATGACTACTAGTGTCATAGTGGCACAAGCATCATGGCAGTAACAAAACACTTTCAGGTTGTATTGAAGTCCTACTACACATGATGAAATACATACTTGGCCCTATTATCAGGCTAAAAACCTATTGCTAGACAGGTTCTCCCTAGGGAGAATCTGTTACTACTGTGCTACTAAGTGTATATAGTCTTAAACTGACTCGTAATGGTTTATCATTATGACCATAAATCAATTCATCTCTCATCTCTTACATGAGAAGCTTCTGTCTGCAGTAGTTTGTGATTAACACAATTACCCATAGCTGGCCACTGTGCAAGAATAAGAAATGGCAGAATACTTAGCCCTAAAATGAACATATCTTTCGCACCCCTTGCCAAATGCTCAGGGATCACTGTAGAGGAGGAATGGAAAGCCTTTAAGAGCTTAAAGCAAATGACTATAAAACAACAACAACAAAAAAATTCTTCTGGACACATCAAGGCACCTGCACATATGAACACAGAGCAGTTGTATCACATGTAAACAAACAAAACAACAATAACAACAACAAAACAAAAACCTGTGTAAGGCCAATCCTAGCCCAATCTGTGAAGCTATTGGCAATTATTACTGCTAGAAACAAAGAGTAGTTTTCTCTAAGCGTGTATGCAGCCTCTGGGAAGTCAGCCACTCCCCTATAGAAGACTATATATCCAAGAATGTTTGAGCAGCAAAAAGTAATTTTGAAAGGTTAAAAAACGAAAATGAATACAAAGTTGGGTGGACAAAAGAAGATGTTGGATTGAAGAAGAGTTAGGTAAAAGGAGGGAATATGAGCAAAACATGTATGAAACTATCAAAGAACTAATTAAAATGCCTTTAAAGTGGGAGAATCTAAACCTGGAACTGTTTATTTATTTATGTTATTTCCTACAGAATATTCTTATATCCTAACCTCAATAAGAATGGCCCATAGGAAAGTCTGTAAGGTAATGTCTTGTTAATGATTGACATAAAAGGGTGTCACTCACTAAAAGTGGTACCATCACTGGGCAGGTGGTTCTAGATTGTATAAGAAAGCAGGATGAGAAAGTCATGGGAGCCAGCCAGTAGGCAGCACCCCTTCATGGCCTCTACTTCATTTTCTGCCTTCAGATTCCTGCCCTGAATTCTTTCTTTGACTTCCTTTAATGATAGACTGTAACCTGGAAGTATAAGCTGGAATAAACCCTTTCTTCCCCAGGCTGCTTTTGGTCATGTGCTTTGCCACAAAGAAAACCAGACTAGGACACCCACCAATATACATTTTAGACCTCTGAAACTGTAAACATAAATACAGTCTTTCTTATGTTGCTTTTGGTCATGGTGTTTTATCACAGCAACAAAAACCTAAGCCACATATATTGTTACATGAGCTAGCAATTCCATTTTTAAATATTTATCCAAGATTATGGAAGTATTTCTGTACGAATATTCACAGTGGTAATGTTCATGATACCCAAAAGTTAAAGCAATTTAACAGTCCAATATTTGAAGAAGAGATTCTAAAATCCTGATGGATATATACAGCAATATATCATTTATCAAAGCAAAATTATGTGGCTATGACAAGCTAAAAAAAATAGCTATTCATTAAAAATGATTCTAAGGTAGCCACAAAATTATATCATATTATATTATTCCTTTTGTATGAAATGTTTATATTTTAAAAAAATACTGACACAAAAAGCAAATTAGAAGTTTCTTTGAGGTTATAGAGGAGGTTTGAAAATAACTATTGATGTGTATATGGCTAAATACAAATTGTATTTTAAGGAGATGTTTGCTAACATTATTTGTTGCCATGGTTTCACAGTTCCGGAAAATACAATAAAGTCACTGAACTCTGTTTTTGAGACTATATAATGAGGCTGACCTTAAACCTGTAGCGATTCTCCTTGACCAAGCAGTGAGATTATAGGCATTAGCCACAAGGCCCAACTTAAAGCATACAGTTTAACTGGTTAAATTTTATAATACATAATAGAGACATTAAATTAGTAGAATGAAGGACAGATGAACAGAAATAAAGGAATCCATCAACCTAACAATGCCACTAGCAACTAAAGTGCATCCTAGAGAGACTCACCTGGGGGAGAAAGGTCTAACCTCTCATCTCTTACACATGAACGTAACAGGTATGTGCATGCCCAAACAGGACGACAGCTGTGATGGTCAAAATACCATAAAGGCCCTTTAATTAAATAAATATGAACAAATTCCTCTATAGTTTGTCTGAGTACTAAGAATGTTGGATCATAATTACACCTTGGCCCATTTTTTCTTTGATATAATTAGCTGTTCTATCAAATTGTAATTACTGTATCAAAGACTGAAGCAATAATGTCAATGAATATTTTCAATGCATGAAACTGGGTTATTGTAATCAATTTACTTTTCAGAAAATACAGTACCATGATTTACATACTGTAGTCTAGAGCCAAAATCCAACTTGCTGTCTGTCTGTGTTTGCAAACAACGGTCATGTGTGCTCATTCAAGTATTCTCTGTGCTTTGTGTAGTGTGAAATGAGGGTGACGGAGAAATACAGAATGGAATGTCTGAAATATCTATAATCTAGTCTTTTATAAAACTATTTTGCTGATATGTCTTCAGAAATATTAATGATTTAATTTTTTTAGACAATATATACATCCAAATGGACAGACCTTCAAATCATTCATCTCACTATGTAGTTTACATCTTAAAAGTGTTTCTCATTGTCCAACCTGCTACCCCTGAAATTTACCTTGGAGCTATTAGGCCTGGAATGTATGCATGTGAGCATCACATCTATGGAAAACTTTGGTATTTGTGAATAGATAGATTGCTATTTGGAAATGCAATGACAAATCACAATAGGTAAAACTGCCATTCTAGTAAAATCAGGTGTGTCTCTGAAATAAAGCAGCTGTGGTCCCACAAAGCATATATACTGTCTTTAAAAGTGATCCCAAATGAGTTCTAAAACAGGAATTTGCATACAAACAGCATCTCTCAAATAATTATCGAGCCTCCTATACTGTCACTATTTTGAAAAAGCAAGCTTATTTGGATGTCTAAATTCTACAGTATTGGTTAAATCTGTCTCTTTATTTCCCAGTCACATCTCAAATTGGAAACTGCGGATGCCCATGTTATCAATGGGTGGGAAAATGTGGCTAATGTGCCCCTGAATAGTATGTGCCAGGAAAACAAATTTACAAAAACATTGACTCTCTGTGGTTGTTATCCATGATGGGTTCCCTAATAGTTGAAGGGCCTGTACATTGCCTTCCCTGACTAGGTCCAGAAATTCATTCTTCCATTTTTTTTTGGAAGGTGAAGTATTCCAGCCTAGCACCATCACAGGGAATATTCCCTCTTTATAGTTACAAATAAAAACAAGAGTCCTTGTATTTCAGGATTTTTGCCTAAGATGGTGCCAAACTCCAGTATCGTAGTGAGTTTAAAGCTAGAAATTATTTTATAAGTAACAAAACATCACTCTTGTACTTTAAATATGGAATCCTAATTAAAAATTTCCATTTGATAATCAATACTAAAATAATAAATGTAAACAAAGGCATTTCTCTGAAGGCTGAACTATAGCCAAAAAAACAACACTATTTTCTAGTTTTCCTTTCTAAAATACAGTTGGCTAAGTGATGTGGCACACACTTTAATCCCAGCACTTAGGGGCAAATGCTGAAGTTCTAGGCTAGCTAGGGCTACAAAAAGTGAGACAGAAACACCACCTAAGAACCTCACAATGGAATCAGAAATTTATAGCTTAGAAAATCTATTCTTTATTTTTATGATTCTGTTTTTAAATATTTATCATTTTCTTGTTCATCTCTAAGCTAATGGCACATCTCATTAACTGAAACTCTTCTGGGTACTTTATTTTTCATAGAAAATTATTCTTTTGACCATCATTTATGCACTGTTTTGCTAAGTTCTAAAATTACATCTTTAATAAGTGCAAGCAACATTAAGGAAAATTTTAAACACACAAGCCAACTTCTGGTAGGGAAATCAATCGTGGGACCCGATCACAAGCGTCCTGTATAGTCTCCTTCTATCCAACTCAGGTAAATGAGAAGCCATCTGAATGCTTGACACAGAAAATTGGGATGGTAAAGTAGAAGCTGGATAAATGTATGTTCTAGCTTGCTTTTTGTCTCTGTAACCAAACATGAGCAAAACCAAATTGGGAGAGTAAAAGTTTTCTTTGGTTTACAGGTTAGTCCATCAGAGAGAGAAGCCAAAGCAGGAACTGAAGAAGAAGTCATGGGAAAAATGCTGCTTACCAGTTTGTTCCCTCTAGCTTGCCCAATTCTCTTTTTTTATACAGGCGAAGACCCCACCTACTTAGGGATGGCACCATCCACAGTGGACCCTTCTTTATGAACTAGGAATTAGGCAAATGTCCCACATACTTGCCCACAGGTCAACTACATAGGAGCAGTTCCTCAACTGACAGTCCTTCCTCCAAAATGTGTCAAATAAATGGCCAAGTTTAGTCATCTAATGGCCAAGTTTAGTGATGCACTCCACTGTTTGTGGTTGACAAACTCTCACTGATTTGGCAGCTGACAATTTTAAATGTCAAAGAAAACCTTGTACATGGACAGATTCTATTCTTGAGTAACTACCTCTGAGTCTAGTCTACCTTGGCCTCTTCTATATGGTTCATCTTTTATTCATAAGCTAGTGCTTGCTATGGGCACTAAATCCAGGAAAGCAAAAAAAAAAAAAAAAAACCACAGAAAATGTCAAGAGAATTAGAATGTTAAAAAGCAATGTTCTCATAAAATGGGAATACATTTTGAAAAGAGAATGGATACAGCTCAATCTAGTACTACAAACTGTCTGGAAGAAAGAAGACCTATAGTAACAGTGGAAAAGTAGTTTAATAGCTAAATCAAGAGCCCCATATTCTTGACCACCTGCATATATTTTCTTTCCCTCCAGCTTTGTGGGAAATTTTTCACTATATGCTAATTTTTGGAAATGAGAAAGCAATAAAAAGGAGAGATCAACTGCCATTGCTATTTTGTTAGGTAAGGCCAGTCACAGTGAGCTTTTAGACAATCCATTTGTGGTTTGTACTGTCATTAAGAATACTGACATTTCTGATGTGCAATCTTCCGGAATGCCACTTAGCTACTGAGAAAAAAAATCAAGTTCAAACTGCCTTCTCCGAAATGTCTGACCTGCTAAGCTGCCTGCAATGAAAGGAATATTAAGTAATACAGTTTCTAAAAAACAACCAGCTATACGTGGTTTTCTACCTAGTTCTTAAAAGTACATCTTTTTTTTCTTCAAAATATTACTATACTCATAAGCCATTTTAAATTGATAATTGCTTACTGAATAGCAATAAATAACTACACCTTACTCTGATTCTGCTAATACTTTGGTATTTCATCCTTATAGTATACAAGTTTAACTTGATAATAAACAATTTTTACAAAAATTTTACTTTAGTTTATATGTATGAGCATTTGTGTGTATGTATATAGACTGAAGACTTTAAATGAAAATAAACAAAAGAGGAAAATATTACTAAACTGGAAAATATTAGAGAACTGTAATATGAATACAATAAAGTTTACAATCAGAAATAGGTGGGCAGGGGCAGGAACGATGTGTCAGACATTAAGAACATTAGCTGTTCTTCCAGAGGACCAGGGTTCCATTCATAGCACCCACATAGTGGCTCAAAACCATGTGTAACTACAGTCCCAAAGGATTCTACACCCTCTTTTTGGCCTCCTCAGGCACTGCATGCACATGGTGCACAGACATATATGCAGAAAAAGCAATCACACACATTTAAATAAAAATAGAAGATGGGAGAGTAGGTGAACAGGTTTAGATTGGAAGTTGACTAAGGAAAACACACATAATATATTATTAGTGAATTGAAAGGGTGAAATAATACTGAAATAGATCCAGAAGTTTACTAGGCTCCATTGTTCTTGAGGAAGGAAAATCTAGAGGAAATACTACACTAGCATATTGGCAAATCACACTAAACCCTACAGAGCTTGTTGGTGAGCACCTAGAGAAATCAGAAATTCATCTACTGACAATGCAAATGGAGCCTTGAATATCAACGCACTCTGAAAAGAAAAAAGTAGTCTTGCCAAGTAAAGTCAAGCACAGACATTATATGGCTCAGAAAAGATAGTCCAAGCAAAGTTTGTGTGCTTAGATGCACAAATCAGCGTGCATAAGCATGTCCATGATAACTTTTTATTTTCATAATTAAAAGAAACTAGCAAAATGAGCTCATCAGTAATAGAATGAGTAAATAGTTGGTTGGCTATTCTTGCAGTGGAATATTATATAACAACAAACATGCTCTGCACAAAGAGCTCAGTATTTTCGACTTGAAAAGCCTGTGAATGCTTCGGAATGAGAGCAGCTCTGTTCCAACTGTTGGTGGGCAATGAAACTTGACGGGCATAATTCTTATATCACAAAAGGTTTTAGATCTTTCTCAAATATGTCATAATATTAAAAACTTATCAGCTTTTGAATCAAATAAAAACTAGCTCAGAAGTAGCCATAGTCGATAGCATACAGTTTACTAATCCTGTTACATAGCAGTGTCTTAATGTATAAGGTACAACTACCTGTAAAATACCAAAGAATTTTCAGCACAGATGGATGTTATTAAGTTAGCAAGTTCAAAAAGAATACATCATAGAGAGGCAAAAGCATATGCTGTCAACTGACACAGAAAAATCATTTAACAAAACCTAAAACCCAGTCTTCATAAATACCAGCAAGAGACTTTTCTTAATGTAATAAATAAGATTTAGTGCTACAGAGATAGCACAGTCAGTAAGGTACTTGCCTTGTAAGCAAGAGAACCCAAGGTCAAGCTCCAGAATCCTTGCAAAAATTACCAAGCATGGTGGTATACGCCTATAATCACAGTGTTGAAATGGAGAAGGAGAGAAACACCACTGTCTCTGGCCAGTCAGCCTAGCCTGCTTGGTGAGTTTCAGGCCACTGAAGGACCCTGTCTAAAAATAAAAGTATATGGCATCTGAGCAATTATATCTGGGGTTGTCCTTTGGTTCCATATGCACATGCACATCCATGTGCACACAAACAGAGAGAGAGAGAGAGAGAGAGAGAGAGAGAGAGAGAGAGAGAAAGAGAGAGAGAGACACAAAACATTATCAAGGTCTGTGGTTCTCAACTGTCCTAATGCTACAACCCTTTCATACAGTTCTTCATGTTGTGGTGACCCTCAATTGTGACTTCATGACAGTAATTCTGCTACTGTTATGAATTTTAATGTAAAAATTTTTGAGATAGAGATTTGGCTGAAAACCTCTGATCTAGCACTAAGCTCTATAGGTAACACGATATTTAATAGTAAGAAACTAGACTCTAGATCCTGAATAGTGTGAAATATCCTATTTCCATTTGTGTTTGACATTGTACTAGAAATACCAGCTCGCATAATAAGATGAGAAAAAGAAATAAATACTGTAAATTCTGGAAAAAGAAGTAACACTGGATTTATACTGGCAGCTGTCATAAGTAGGAAATCTCCAAAATTGATAAGAAATAAAAGCTTTCTAAAACTAGTGAATGAGGATACCAAGGTCAAAGACGAGGTTATAAAAACTATTGCGAAGAACTAAAGCAATGAAAATGGGAATTCAGAATTTTTAAAGCAATTTTATTTAAAATGGCAGAAAAAAGATGTAAGAGATTTAATAATCTATAAAATGAGTCTATACACAGAAAACTACAAAACTGATTTTTAAAAATGAGAGATCTAAATAGAGAGAGATTCTATGCCTGTGTATTGGAAGACTCAATAAAATAAACTTGATTTACAAGTTTAATAAACTTTAAATAAAATTCCCAACAAAACACTTTATGCATATCAATGCATTCATTTTAATGAATGTAGTGTCTTAGTTAGGGTTTCCATTACTGTGAAGAGAGACACCATGACCAAGGCAACTCTTGTAAAGGACAACATTTAATTGGGGCTGTCTTACAGGCTTAGAGTTTCAGTCCATTATCATCGAGGCAGGAAGCATGGAATCATGCAGTCAGATATGATGCTGGAGAAGCTGGGAGTTCTACATCTTAATCCAAAGGCAGTCAGGAGAAGATTGTCTCTAGGCAGCTAGGAAAAGGGATTCAAAGCTCACCCCACAACTACACAATTCCTCCAACAAGGCCATGCTTCCAAATAGTGACACTCCCTGTGTCAAGCATATTCAAACCACCATAGGTAGGAAAACAAAACACCAGGAATGGCCAACACAATACTGAACAACAATGAACTTATAGGATTCATCTAAAACATTTAGAGTAATTCTATAATTACTCTAAAGAACAACTATTGAACCATTAACACTGTAAAATTACCGAAACGTTAGTCATAAACATCAACAAATCAGAAGAGAGAACTCAGAGATGGATCCACTTAATTATACTCAATTGATCTTTCATAAAGTGATAGTTCAATAAAGAAAGAAGCATCTTTCAGAAGACAGTGCTGAGACAACTGGTAGTCTATATGGACACCCCCCCCAAAAAAAATGTATACACTGACTTTACAACTTCAAAAAAAATAACTCAAAATGAACTATATACCTAAGTATAAGCCACCATCTTAATAGGTGCTCTATTGCTGTGTAGAGACACCATGACCATGGCAACTTTAATAATGGGAAACTTTCAACTATGGCTGGCTTATAGTTTTAGAGGCTTAGTTCATTGTCATCATGGCAGGGAACATGGTGGCAGGGAAGTAGACCTAGTCCTAGAGAAATTGAGACTCCTACATCTAGGTCCACAGGCAGCAAGCAGAGAGAGACACTGGGCCTGGCTTGGGCATTTGAAACCAGAAAGCTCAACTTCAGTGACACACTCCAACAAGGTCACACCTACTCCAAGAAGACCACACCTCCTACTCCCTCAAGTAGTGACATTTCCTGATGACCTAGTATTCAAATACATGAGCCTATGAGGAGGGGCATTCTTATTTGATCCACCACAGCCATAAAACTCATTGACCACATGCATACTGGTAAAAGTTTCCATGTACCTTACCATTGATCCTTACCTATAGTTTGCAAACTGCCTGGTAGAAATCTGGATAACTCAGATGAGACATTTGTGTAGCATTTACTGCATACAGCTATTACTGAATTACCTATACAGTTCTCTTAATTCAACATTCTATAACGTGGGAGTTATTACAATATTCTTACTAAAAATGAGAGCCCTTGAGTTGCTAGAGAGATGGCTTGCTGGTTTGGAGTACTAGCTGCTCTTCCAGAAGATCCAGGTTCAATTCTAGTACCTACCTGGCAGCTCACTACCTTCTGGAACACTAGCCCTAAAAGACTCTCTTTTTGCCTCTATGGATACTGCAAACACAAGGTAGATAGACATACACACAAGCAAAATACACATACACATAAAATAAAATATTTTTAAGTGATAAGCCTAAGTCCTAGGGTTTTATAACTTGTCTAAGGTCATTCAACTAGCAATTGGAAATGCCAGGATTTAAACCTGCATGTCCTTGGAGCCTACCCAGTACCACACAGTACACGGATGATAACTTTTCCCCCAGAAAGCTGTGCTTACCCATTTAGCAATATCTTAGTAGTATTCAGAATCACCATCTTCCATCAGCCAATCCCGGTCCACATGTCTACACAGCCCTTCTGATGAATCTGGAGTCATGTCGTGCTTCTCTCTTTATCTGCTGCATCCTGCCTCTGACTGACTTTCCCAAAACTTTAAGTTCAATACTAAAGCCTTCCTACCAACTGGTTGCCTCTGTGATTCAGCCACATTTATGAGAAGAGGCTATTTGGGTTGTTCTATTTCCAGTTACCAGGCTTTGCTCTGCCGATGTCTTAACTGAAACAAGGCAGGAAAGAAAATCACCTCAACAGCAACTTTTTGTACTTGAAATAAATACTCTTTAAAATCCAATCATTAAATGTGCATTAGCTTCTTTTTCAAGGAGTTCCTAGAGTGCAGAATAATAAAAATTTGAAGAGGCAGTTCAATCCCTGTTTGGCCTAGTTCCTGGAGTGTAGGGATCTAAGAAGCCATCTCTCTCTCCCTTCCTCCAGCATCCTTGACAAAAAGGCCATTCCTAGAAAACTTCTTTTGTTCTAAACAGTAATCTTACCTTCTTAGTTTCACTTCTTGGCAACCCAAAATCTGATCTTAAGCTAGAGGCAGATCTTTGTTAAAAAAAGTCGTTCCAGATCTACTTTGCCATGGAGCCACTCCCAGCCTATCTCTACAAGGATAGAAATAACAGAAAAATGTGAAAGGTTGCCTCAATTCCAGGACTAAGTGGGCTTAAAATTATGAGAGTCTGAAGAGAGTCAAAGCCCAGCTCAGTGCTTATTTGATAAATTACAGAGGCCAAAGTGATCCATTCGGAGGTTGTTAGAACTGCTATAAGTTAACTAGGCATAATAGTCATGACAGTCATCCCAGCACCTGGAAGACAGAGGCGATATGGAGTTCAAGGTCATCCTCACAATATAGCAAGGTCAAGATTAGCCTGAGCTACATAAGACCCTGTCTCAAAACAGAATATTAAAGAACATAAAAGTCTAGAGCCCTAATGAAGTCTTCGTTGCCCTGCAAGCTCTCCGCTCCAGCTTTCACTGTGAGGCTAGGCCCTTTTTGTGCCTCATTAATGATATCTCATAGAAGAGGTTTATTAGCTTCTTAGCTGCCAAAGTTGAAATGACACAATCAGCATCTAAGAGGTAAAGGAGATGGGATGACTATTCTGTTATGAAACAATAAAAATGGAAGGAAGAACACTAGTACATTGTTCTCTCTGGAGTTTAAAAAAAATTGAGCATTTGTCAGAGTCCTCCAAAAACTGCTGTCCACACTTTATAAATAAGATGAGCCATTGAAAAGTAGTGTAAGCTGCCCCCACTGTCATGAACCTTATGAAAATGAAAAGAAAGTCAGAATCTGTACAGAGATCACCTGGATCCAAACAGCATGTTCTTCTCCCTGCCAGGTAGCTTCTAAGAATAGCCTCTGGAAATACAGGCTGTTCACGGGAGGACCCAGGAAAAGGATCACAAGTTCTGTTACAAAGGAAAGCTTGTCTTGACATTTAGCAGTAAACTTTATAATTTGGTGATACACACAAAGACACAATCAAGCAACATAGTTTGTGAATAAAGATCGTCACTATTTTTCTTCCTAAATAAATAAGTCTTTTCTTATAGTGTGAACAACACAGAAAATGATGCAGTCCCTCTAACAAATATGAACCCAAAGTCTTCTCTCCCCAATTCTATGTCTACACAGAACACTGCTGCTCATGGACGGAAATCCAGAACGGGCTCACTGCTGGGCTAAAATCAGCCAGCCACACTTCACACTTTCCATAAGTCCTATTGTTCCAAGTATTGATGGAAAGAAACAAAGGATTTTCTTCCCTTAAAAATCTAAATTGGAATTAGGCAGTCAGACAATAAACAATTATGCTTAAACAAATGCTATGGGATGCTACAAAACACATAAAACAAAACAAAAATAAACAAACAAACAAAAAATCACACTGGGAATGAAATGCAAATGAAACCTAACACCAGAAAAGGCTTCCAGTGGGAATTTGGGCCAGATATACTATGGTCCTTTAAATGAAAAATGGCCCTCACAGACTTATAAGGAGTGGCATCACTGGAGGTGTGGCCTTGCTGGAGTTGGAAAGACATTGTGGGAATAAGTGGGGATGGGCTTTGAGGTTTCAGATGCTGGAGCCTAGCACAATTTCTCTCCCTTCCTGCTTCCTGCAGATCTACATCTAGAACTCTCAGCTATCTCTCCAGGGCCATGTCTGCATGTGTACCACCAAACTTCCCAAGGTGGTGATAATGGGTTAAGCCTCTGAGCTATAAGCCAGGCCCAGTTAAATGTTTTCCTTTATAAGAGTTGCCATGGTCATGGCTTCTATTCACAGCAATAAAACCCTAGGACATATACCTAGCAAATGCTTAGAAACAAGCCGTCAACTATAATCAAAGCAGCTTGAAGTGTGGATGTGTTAGATCTGTAGTTGTCAACCTTCCTAAAGCTGTGACCCTTTGTGAGACCTCCTCATGTTGTGGTGACCCCCAACCATAAGATTATTTTCATTGGTACTTTATATCTGTAATTTTGCTACTGTTATGAAAATATATATATATATATATATATATATATATATATATATATATGATATGCAACCCCTGAGAAAGGGTCATGAGCAACCCACAGGTTGAGAACAACTTTGTTAGAGGAATGAAACAACCTGGATATGTGATGTAAGAGCTAAACAGGTCCAGATATTCCATACAACATACAATAAAAAGAGACTGGGTTTTTTTCAGTGGTAATGAAACTCTACTGTTGGCTTATTGTTCTCTGATACAGGATAAAGATTTCAATACAATCACTCTGAACCAAAGGACACATTGAATGGGAAGATACTAGAGATGATGGAAAGTAAAGGTAAACAGCTGACTACTGCAGGCTCCAGGAGGGAAGTAACGTGGGCCTGAGCTAAGGCAATGGCAGCAGAGATGAAGATGGACAAAACGGGTGATTGGGTGGGAGGACAGATTGCCCAAGTCTGCAGATGGTGTGAAAGGTTGGACACTCAAGAGTGAGAAGAAACATCCAGTTCCTTCAATAGTTCACTAAAAGAGGAACTTCAGTGAAAACTAAAAAAAAAAAAAGATTACAATGCTAGTTAGATATTTTAATCTTACTGAAATTGTACTTTCTTCTTTCTAAAGCTTCTGGGAGTTCCAATAACTATTAAATATAATTTAATTGTCCACAATGATAATAATAATATCCTTAGACCATTTTAAAAATAATAATCAGGCAAATGATGGCTATATCCCCGGGAAAAGGTAAGAAGTTGAGAAATGCACACACCCAATGTTAAGAAGTAGAAAAGGAAGATGAGGGTGAGAACCCATCTCTGCAAGAGAAAACACAGGACCAGGCCCAAAGGGATGTGATGCCCCACTCCAATAGTAACTCACACTAACTCAGCTTTCTCCCAAAGTGAACATTCAGATTGAAACTTGGACCACATGAAATTCTGTAATCTCCCCAGAGACCACAGATTTTCCAAAGAAAACCTATTTTCCCCACCCCAGGCATGTAATACATATGTAAAGAGACCACCATGAAATTCTAACCCCAGAACTAAAGTCCTCTGGCAAAGACCTCACAAAATGTGGACAGGAAACAAATTACTCTATTCTCACTGACACAAAAAATCCCAAAACATAATGAAATGGTTGCTGTTTTACAATATTATATATTACTACACAGAAATAAGAAACTAGAATGTTCCTTCCAAAGTACAGGCAGTGCTTTGATTCCACTGTTGTTTGTAGATGATGAGCTGGGGTCAGGAAGCCTTCCAATTTGTCAAAAAAAAAAAGAAAAAAACAGTTTTTTATATAATTTTTTTCAGTTGCTTAATACTGTATAAGGACCAAATAAAAACATGACTGTGACTTGATTTGGCCCTTGGACCACTGGGTGCAGCCTACCACATCAAGAGGTTCTTGAGAAGCCACTAGGAACCTTTTGCCACGAGCACAGAGCTAGTGCAGCCCTAAGTCACCAACGCTTGTAGCACCTGATGTTGCTTTTCCTTACACCGTAGGTAAGAGTCAGCACTACTGAGGACTTCAGTCTTCCCAATAATCCTCTAAGATCTACTTTTCATCCAGATCTCTCTTCAATTTCATGGTTCACAATTTAGTTACAGAAAACCATGATGATGCCAACTAAAGCTAGAGACCAGTAGGAGATAAAATATAAGTTCAAGGAGCCAGGAAGTATGACTATAAAATAGCAACTCAAAGTCTAATGTGTAACAGTAGCTGAATGAATGAACGAATGAATGAATGAATGAATGAATGAATGAATAGATAAAAGATAGATAGATAAATAGATATGTAGATAGATAGATAGATAGATAGATAGACAGACAGACAGACAGACAGACAGGTGAGATAAGTAGCCTTTGTCAGTTGAGGATCTGGCCTTCCCTTATTCTATATTTTGACAACTCCATAAAGACAGAATTTGTTACCATATCCGGAACAACGTATTCCTGCATGCTAGATCTCAAAAGCAGAAATGATGACTTTTCCAAATTTCCAATTTCAAGTAGAGACTTACCAATAGAGCTAGTTCATCATAGTCAATATATTAAAATCTTTGTCTAAAATAAGCATACTAAACAACTGAAAGAGGCAATTTCCATTTAACTACTCAAAAAAGAAAACTTTATACTGTTCATAATGAGAAAGAAAAAGAGTGAAAACAGATCAGTGTCTTTGTAATTTTTCCCAAATATCATCCAGGTTTAACTTAATCTTCTTGTAAGTGACTTGAGTTTTTATCTGTTTGTCTGTTTATTTAAGTTTCTTTCTAGGGAGCACAGAAAGAAAATCACATGAGATTCAATAAGAATGTTTAGTTTCAAGAGGGTCATTTGAACAAATGAGCATCCTGTCTACTTTTTGTAAAATCACTGTGCCACAACCACCTGACCTGGAGCTGGGATATCTACAGTTAACTGTGAAGGCTTAGATATAAATTCAGGCAGCCAGCTTGCATTTACCACCATCCTCAGACCTTGTCACTGGGCCCTTTCAGGTGTGATGTTCAGAATGGCCAAATGTTGATACCATGACCAAAGCTCCCTTTCAACTTTCTTGTTTCTCATAATTGGTTTGTACAAGGGAGGCCCTGAGAAAGTTGAAGAATTCCTACCTCTCCCTATCTATATTACAAGTGGTTTTGAGGGTAGGGTATGAAGTACCAGGGAAATTCTGGCTTCTCTGGCATTTATAGATGAATGCTGAAGACCATGAAGTAAATGAACCAGTATTAATATAAAATGAAGCACACTGAGACAAAAACCAAAGCTCCTCTAATAGTGTTTCTTTGCCCTCTCCTCCCTTTCATTCTACCACATGTGCTAGATGAACCTGGGAAAGGTGGACTGGGAATGAGGGCACTATCATTTTTATCATCCTGAAGCTTGTATATTCACTATGAAAGCTGAAAGACCCTTTGAGTGGACATAACTTCACCCTCAGGAAAGTAAATCCCCATGTGGCTAATAAATTCTTACCAACACTCCTTAATGTTCATTACTTATGACTCTGACAGCTGGGGCTGTACGGAATGAACACTTTTGTGCTGTAACGTATACTTCTCCTTCAAGAGACTCTGATACTGTGGGACTGAGCTCTCAGTGTTGCCATCCCAGCATTTGGCTTATGCATGAATTCCTGTGTATTCAGGGGTAGTGGAGAGAGACTACACTCAGATTTCACTTATAAATAGAATTAGCTAAAAGCAGCCATTTAGCTTAGTTGCTTATGGGCTAATAAAATTAGCATTCTGAATACTATAAAAAGAAACTGCCTATAAAAGAGTTTATGTTCATGTAAGACCACAGAATTGGAGGCAAAGTAAGAAACTAAAACTAGAACTCAGACTTTTATAAGCAAACTCACTGATATCACAGAAAGGTCACATTCTTGTAATCAAGCATTAGAACAGATTCATTACATTTAATGTCTAAAAAAGAATGAGTTAACGCAGGAAAGGGTGAGCATTCATGGGTTCAAACATAAGCACTGAGTTATGTATTTTAAGAAAAGTTTATTATTTCCTAAGAGTCCTAAATATTGCCATCATCTCAGTACATATAGGAAAACAACAGAAAGCTTGATGTCTTTTAAGGAAATTTTACTGTTTTTTCTCCAACTCCAAAAAGCAATTCAGTTAAGTTACTATTGCTGTGATCTAATGCTATGTCCAAAAGCAAGCTGAAGAGGAAAGTATTTATTTCGCTTACACATTCACATCTTAGCCCATCATGGAATAAAGTCAGAGCAGGAACCTGGAGACAGGACATGATGCACCAGCCACAGAGAGGTGCTGCTTACTGGCTTGTTCCCCATGGCTTGCTTATAGTCTCCTTTCTTATAGAAGCCAGAATGATCAGGCCAGAGGTGGCCCCACCCACAATTGGCTGGGCCCTCCTACATCAATCACTAACTAAGAATATGCCCCACAGGCTTGCTCCCACAGGTTCTACAGGACCCTACTCCTCCCTACACACCTCCATCAAGCCCAAGAAATTATATATGTAGAGTGAGCAAGGTACGAAAAGTTCCCATGGCTTGATAGAGAACACTACAGAATAAAATGAGGTCAAAACATCATGATGAAAAAATAAATAGCAATGGATGAAGTGTTGAAGTCACAGGCACTGCTATACCTGAGGAACCAGAGCTGACAATGTTCCCAGGTTATTTTTTGACCTTTATGGTTGTAAAGAATTAGTTGCTTTTCTCTTCCAGTTCATGTATGTCTAACTAGGTCATATTTTCCTAAAACATTCTTCATTATTGACTCAGAAGCCTTAATCAGAAGATGGATTCTCTTAGTTGGTAACTCTCTGGTTGTAAACTCCCCAACAGTAAAAAAAGCTGGCTTGGAAAATAAAATAAATATTTGAAGAGGATTATTTAATCAGGGTAAATAAAGCCTTCAAGTGCTGATGTAAAACTTTTTTAGTTCATGAGCCCATAAGAAAACAAAAAGTGTAAGCTATTAGAATTAAATTGAATCATGAAATTCTAGTAAGAATTTTTGTTTGTACTAATAAAGCACTAGCTTCCTGGGTCCACTAAGTTTAATCACAAAGTCTAAAGAAGAAAGAACTGTTCTGGCAGCTCAACTGTTTGCACATTCAGTTCCCAGCTGGTGGTGATGTTTTACAAAGTTGTATAGCTTTTAGGAGAGGAATACTACAGAGAGTAGTCATGGTGGAAGGGGACAGGTCTTCATGTTTATACCCAAAACCTGATTCCAATCTTTTCTTTGCTTCCTGTTCCACTGAGAAGATGTGACCAAGGTGCTGCTGCCAACCCCACTCCACCATGTGTCCTCCATAGTGCAACTTACTTCCATGCCCTCTCCCTTCTGTTGCTTCTTGTCACGTATTCGGTCATCTTAACAGAGAAAGCAGCTAATACGAGAACATTTTCGATTACTCCTTATGTGATAAACTAATGTTGCTATTACAAAACATCTAGGAATGATGCCTTGTGTAAATGGGCATCAACACGCTATCTAAAACAACCTGTTGCAACCTAAGCAAGAGCTCAGCACAGACCTACTAATCTCCTCACTGATCCTGAAAACACCACTAACTTCCACCTCTATAAGCCTCAGACAGCTCACACATCTCTGTCATCCAAACTCAAAGACTGATCAAGAACCAACCACACATCATTCCTCTTTTGAGTAACCAACCCTAATATGGCAAGCATTCTGTGAGCCATGTCCCAGAGCATGAGATCCCACAACTCCAGCAGCACCCTGCCCCTTGGGTTCTTTGTTATATATTTCTCATCACTACTTCCCTTCAGCTGTTGACATATCAGACAGACCAGAGACTTCTGACCTCTCTCTATGCTTGTCTGCCTGCTAGTGTCTATCAGACTGCACCCACATGGAACGCAAAAGTAAATATTTGTGGAATAAGTAGTGTGTGTGTATTTTTAATTTCTCATGTGCATAGCAGTGCAGAAATTCATACAAGAGAAATACGAGCAGATTCAGTCCTCCTTGGAGGACCCACATTCACAAGCCTTTGACCAGCTGGTGCTTTTCTCTATTGTCATTTCTGTATGTTTGACTTTATTGTTCATCTCAGGACACACTCTGATTACCCTTTAATGTGTTGTGATAAATCTCCAGTATCCCTGAGATTACTGAGAATGCATGGCTGCCTCATTAGTCAAGGAATGATTATAATGAAACTGCTATAGATTTCATCCCTCCCTCCTGTTATTATGACGCTCTTTATTCCAAACAAGGCTGAAGGCTTTATTCCAAACAAGTTCAAGCTCTAGCTGTAGAAGAACCATATTAAAGTGCCAGCAAAGAAGGATAATGTGCTTCTTTAGCCAAAGATTTCTAGAAAGGACGATCAAAATCTGGTGGTATAATCTGGTGAATAGACTTAGTCCATATCAAAACTCAGCCAGAGGCTTCTTTCTCAGTGTGACAAGAGTGTTGAGCAGCAGCAGGGTGTTTAATAGGGATTAATTTGTCATGAAAACAGATTATCCAGATAGTCTGGCATAATCCTTGAATTTTTGTATTTCCATGTTCTGTCATGGGATGGGGAAAACATAGGACATAGCCCTCATCACATAGCCCTCATCACAAGTCAGGCACACATCAGACCCACATTCTTGAACTTGCAAATTCATGAGCCAAATTGCACCTCTTTACTTTACAAAGTACCCATTCTCAGGAATTCTGTTTCTGTACCCAAAACAGACAATAACATCTGCTGATGCAGATATGAAAAAATATAAACAAAGCCAGGGCCCTTGGCCTCACCCTAGATGAGGTGCCAATGGTTTACTCTCCTGATAAGCCATACTCTGCCACTGGATGAGGCAGGCACAGCAGAGTTTTGAGATAACCCAGTCTATAAAAGAACAGAAAGTGATGTCCTCACTCTCATCCTCCAACTTACTATCACACTAAGCAACATGAAAAGGTAAGAAAGGCAAGAGTCTCCACAAAGTGCACACTTCCAGCAGACATGTGCATGCTATCTGAGACCTGTCCAAGCCAAAGAAACAAAAGCAGCAGTCTTAAGAAGTATACAAGCCCACACCACCTCCTTAGAATTTCTTGAGTTCCTTGGTCACCTACAGTGTACAAACTCATTGCTATGGGTCTTCTGAGAGGAAAGTGTCCTTTCACCATACAGGGTGAACTGCTAGAACTCTGATGAGTTTCCTACTGTGTACAAAGGTGAGGACAGAACCCAAAGCAATGGCTTTAGGTCACGCCATACATGGTAAAATGTCCACATGTGCAGATAGTTGTTTTTAGAAACTGTCCTTATTCTCTATGCTGAGACTAAGCCTACCTTCATAATTTCTGGAAGTCAGGTAGAGCAGTAGATTGAAAAAGGAGCTCCCAGTTCAAGCTGATTTCACTCCTCGGCTATGAATCTTCATCCTTCCTGTCCCAATGAGAGGAAATAAAAGAAGCCATAGGGACTGCATGGGCTGTGACTCCTGGTTTTGTCACCTCTACTCTGCCTATGTTTATTGACATGAAACTGTATTTTATAACTGGGATGAAAATACATTTCCCAAACAGTTACTGTACTAGAAGTATACAATGATGTCATCGTTGAATCAAAATCCAGAACTACACTTTACCCCAAACAGAAATTTAAGGTAAGTAAAATGTCACCACACAGACTGTTTTTTACTAAATTTATGTGTATTTAATTTTAACTATCAAATGGCTTTTTTTAAGGAAATGGTAGCATTCAATTATTATTTTATTGTCTATACTCAATGATGCAAAAAGCTGCCAGATAAAATCCCTAAATTTTAGCTGTGAAGCCCAAATTCTAAGGCTGCCAATGTAAAACTTCTTGCTCCCAGCTTTTTACATGGTAGAGAGATGATTCTCCCACATTATATGCCCACAATGTCTCCCATTGTATAAAAGGTCCCACAGCAAGAAAATATCAGAGTCAACTCTAAACTGCAACAGGGCATATGTGGCACCACACCACCCCTCGTAAGTTAGCACATCACACTCTTTAAACTCTGCATAACATTCCATCATCTTAAAGAGTCTGACAGCAAACTCTTGCCATTTGTTCATGACTGAAATGGAATTTAGAGAAAGAGAGAGATTAAGGGGGTTAATCAAATTGATTTTCACTGTTTTAAATTTACACAAATAAATCTTACATATGTCCATTTAAAGATGAGCATCTACATGTTACTTTACCACAGGGGTGAAATTCCAGAAACGCTCATACACATAAAAGTAATTGATGTCTATTGTCAATAGCAGAGTAATGCCAGCACGACTCTTTTGTAAGTCAGTGCCAACCATATGTGTGACTGTATGTACTCTAGGTAAATGTTTTTAAAGATGTCTTTGTATATTAGACCGATAATTCTTAGAGTATGCTCACTCTTTTTGTAGTCACAAACTTAAAATCGAAAGACATTAAACATGAAATCTACATTGTATTTAGTATTAGGATAGAAAGGACTAAAGAACTGATTTCAGTATAAATGCTGAGGAGACACTGCAGAAATTAAGTTCAAGTCTGTAGCCTATAGATTTTGAGAAGTCTGATGCTCCTAATGGCTTCTCATGAAAGTCACTCTGCTAAGGAGACTATTCATGACATACCACCTGGGGAAGATTTACTGGAAAGCCTCAAATTCATGTGTAAAATATGTACTATTGATTCAACTACTTCTCCCCACAGCTTCACAGAAACAGCAATTCTGGGTGGCCTCGGTAACACTAAAGGTGCCCACCCTGTCAATCAACCTAAGCCTGTGAGCAATCTATATCACCCAACAGACAGAGTCTTTTAGGTTCTTTATAACAGTTCTCCCTCACAAACTAGGGCTGTCTCTAGACTGTCTTTGTCTTCTGTTTTCATTCTCCCTCTTGTCTCTTATCTTCTTCATTTCCCATTAAATCCCATCCAACCTATCACCTACCAGAATGACAAACAGCTCTCCTTCCAGGGCCTTATTCTGTTTAGGTGGGAGGGTGAATTGGCACTTGCTGTCTAGAGAAATCAGAGAGCTGTTTAATTAACAAATACAGTTAATTTGAATTCTCAAGTGTAGTCTGGTGGAATAACTGCTATGAGGGAAAAAGAAAAAAAAACAGATTTCCTGACCTTTGAAATGTTATCAAAAGTGGAATGTGAGTATATTTTTTATTTACTTCTGCCTATAGTATCCTAATCAGAAGAACTGGCTTAATTAGTTTTGTTTGCAGCAAGCTCAGTTATTAAAAGCCCAGCTTTGTGAGAACAGTTGGTGTTACCATCTGGCTGATCCTCTCACTCCTGGTCTCACTCTTCTCTGCTGCTTACTGTCCAGAAGTCAACACCTCTCCAGACACATAGCATGTTGCCAATTAGTATAAGTGCCTGTGTAAGGACTGGATGAAGGCTAGTCCATCTTGTCAAGAAAACATCTAAAAAAATGAATGCATTCTTGGATTATGCAGAGAGAAAAAATGCCCTGTCTTTTTCATAAAACTGATCCATGCCCTAAAGTAACTAAAATTTTCTAGCCCTCTAACTAACTGGAAACCAGCCTTGGGCAATGCATTCAGCACTAGTAGTCAGTTTTAGTTTTCTTCTCCAAAAGACTGGAGGCTTGAATACTTTGATATCTGTAGTACAGAGCACCCTGTAACTAAGTTTTATGATCATCTTTTTCTTAACTGAACACAACTACACTGTCCTAATCTCTGTTCTTAAATATAAAAATAAGTATCTAGTCAAAACTGAATTAATAATAAAACAAGTAACTACATGTGTGTTTGTGCATGTACACATATACACCGGGTAGGTAGGATACTATATGGTGTGGGCAAGTTCACGGCTTGGGTAGCCTGGTAGTGTCCATCCACCTACCACCCAGTCCCAATTGCCCAAGGTTACCATATTGATGATGAACTTAGTGAGAACCTTCTTATCAACATAGAACACAAAAACTCAGACCTCCTAGACTCAAATGACCCCATGCCTCAGCCTCCTGAATATCATGCAGCACTGTGCCCAGCGAAGATACTTCCCAAGACTTGAAAAGGGTGATTTTGTCATTAAGCAAATATCAGAGTGTTCTTAAATGAACCTAGATGATAACACCCTCTATATACATAGGCTACATGGTATAGTCTGTGACTCATACACTATAAGTTACTATCCTGAACATGTAAGCAACTATAACACAATGGAATCTGAGTATGCTGATTTCTGGCTTGTTCCTCATGGTCTGCTCAGCCTGCTATCTAATATAACCCAGGACCATTAGCCCAGGGATGCCACTATTCACAATGGACTGAACCCTTCCATAGCAATCAGTAATCAAAAACAAATACCCCCACAGACTTGACTATAGGCCACCTGATAAAGCCCTTTTCTCAGTTGAAGTTCCTCTTCCCAGACAATACTAGCTTATGTTGAGTTGACAAAAAACAGGACAAACACACATTGTGCTGGTCTGAATAGAAATGGCACCTCATAGGCTCATCTGCTTGAATACTTGGTTACCAGTTAGTAGAACTGTTTCAGAAGAATTGGGAGATGTGGCCTTTTTGGAGAAGGTATGGCCTTGAAGTTGTGTCAGTGGCAGTAAGCTTTGAGGCTCCAGAAGTCCATACTAGGCCGAGTCTCTCTCTGTCTCTATCTCTCAGTCTCTCTGTCTCTGACTCTCTGTCTCTTGTCTCTCTGTCTCTCTCTGTCTCTCTCTCTCTCTCTGTCTCTCTCTCTCTGTCTCTCCTCTCTCTGTCTCTCTCTCTCTCTCTCTCTCTGTGTGTGTGTGTGTGTGTATGTGTGTGTGTGTGTGTGTCCCTCTAAACTATCATAATTCCTTACCCACATTCTGAATATTTAGATATTTATCCTTATGTACACAAGTACAGGTTTCATCCCTCAGCAATAGATGATAGATAGATAGATAGATAGATAGATAGATAGATAGATAGATAGACAGATAGATAGACAAAAAACATCTCTCTGCCATAGAAAATCACAACTGATCAAAGCAACTAGAACAAGTGACTCTGTGGTACCAGCCCCAGACTTGATACATCTATATCACAACTCCTGCACCTAAGGTTCAAGGATCATAGTGGGAAAACGGGGTAGAAAGATTGCAAGAGCCAGAAGAACAGTTAGTTAGCTGTAAGACTTAATCTCCTAGAAATGTTGGAGAAGCTATATCTATGAAATCTCATCAACTGCCTATACAAGACCTGAAGAATGATGCCAGCAATAGACACACTCATGTGGAAGGGGAAAAATAATGGCACCTCAACCCTGGATGAAGACCTAGAGAGTGTTAAGGAATTCTAAGAGCAGGAGAAATAATCTTTCCTAGGGAAGAGCCCTAGAATTGGTTACCCAATACCAAATGGTCACCCATGAAATTATATACACACAAGTAATGTTGTTCAGACTTAGCAATATGTATTTATATAGGTCGGCACATATACATGTAACAAATAAATAGAGGACAGGAATTTGATAGAGGGCAAGGCATAGGTACGTTAGACAGGTTGAAGGGAGGAAAGGGAAATGGGGAAATGATGTGTTTTAATTTTTAAAAGTAAAATACAATTTCTAAACAAGTCAACTAAAGCATTCTAGCTTCCAACCATACCACCAGGCAAAAATGGTTCTGCAAATATTCTTCAGATTTAAAGGATTTCATTTCCTTTTCTATAAGAGAAAATGAAACAGAAGAGGTACATGTAGGAAAAGCCACTCTATTATTTAAGTCCTGAGCATTTAATGTTAAATGCATGTACATATAAGGTATGTAATTCTATGTCTAGTCAAGGATAAAGAGGGATAGAGGGCTGGAAGATGGCTCAGTTGACAAATTGTCTATCATACAAATACAAGTGCCTGAGTTTGGATACTGAGTATACACATAAAAGCAAGCCTTGATGACATGTTTGCAACTCCAGAACTCATGGACGAGATGGGCTGTGAAAAAGTCCATAAAGGACAATGAATCCCAAAGGATTACTAGCCAGACACTAGAGCCAATTGTGAGCTCTTGAGCTCAATGGAAAACAAAATGGAAAGTTATCTAGGACAACACCTAAAGTGTCTCTGTCTTCTACAACACACACATGCACACACACACACACACATGTGCACACTCACATACATACATACAAATACCAATGCAAATATGTACCCACACACACATGCATACATAAATAGAAATACTAAAAGAAGAAAGGAAGGAGAGAGAGAGAGAGATTTTAAATAGTCAGTAAAGAAGTAAGAAAGAAAGGAAAGTGGGAGGAAGTAGGATCCCAGAAAATGATGCAAATAATTTAGGTATAGCTTTTGCATAATTATAAAATCTATCATTTTCTACCCCACAGGAAAGTCTAAAGGAGACAGAAGGAACTAAAGTACAAAAGGTTCTGTTCCTGATGTTTCAGTTATCCAGACTTTGAATGTGTGTCCAGTTTCAACTGAGGATCAGCACTCTTTCATTCTTCTCTCCTAATCTGAGCAATAGTGCTCCCGAATACAAAGGACTCAGAGTAGCAATATGAACATTGTAAGTGAACAGCCATGGTACACAGCCCAATTACCACTCATTATCTTAGAGAGGAAAGGCAGCCTTGCCTATCTCAGGATAGAAATCCAACCTTCTGCACGCTCTAACATCATCCTGCCTCTCTGCTTAAGAAAGAGCAGTGCTTCTTCCTCCTGGAAACACTCAAATGGCACTCTGAAGAGAATGTGGTTTCTGTCAGGCACAGCAGTAACTTGAGTCTCGCAGATTATAGACACCATAAATTAGTGCCAAGATCTCATGTGTCTGTTTTCCAGTCTTTTATGGTGTACTCTCAAATTTCTTGGTTCTCTTAAAATCAGTTTATTTCAGAACATGAAACTATCCTTAATATGTCTCAGAACCAAGTTCAGAATTAATTTCACAAATACAGGCAATGCACATCTGACAAGGACCAGCCTCAGTTTGGAGAGATTCTTAGGAAGAGGTGTCTTGGAGCAGAGAAAGAATAATTTGAAGTTAAACTGTGGGTCCAAGCTGACAGCCTACATTCTGCTTCAGACAGCTCTCCAGATAAATCTCTACTTGAGACAGTTTTCTGCTAGAGATAGTTTTGAGATAGCTCTCTCTTCATAGAAAAAAAAATCTAAAAACTCTTTGGATAGCTCATGGGTATTTCCGTCAAATTAAAAAAAGCCACTAGAAAAAAAAATTATGGGTTTTCTGATCAAGTTAGAAATCCTGTTAGAAAACTGTTAAAAGTAATTCTTGCATTTTCTGATCAAAATCAGAACGAAAAAATCTAAAAGAGCTGTGTTAGTTCTCAAAACAGTTCTCTCTATATAGCTTCTAGAAAACATTCTAAAAGCGCTATATTCACTCTTCAGACAGCTTTCTCTAAATGGCTCCTAGAAAACATTTTAAAGAGCTGTATTCACTCTTTGGACAGCTGTCTCTGGATAGCTCTATCTCTTGCAAGCTAAAACCCAGTCTTTTATTTACATATCAATTCATTCATCTATACCAGGTTTCTTCCTGTTTATCCCAGGAATCAACATTCTGTGACCCTAGCACCTTGATTCATAGAAAGAGACAGCAAGCAAATATTTTTAAACATTGCAAATGTATTCAGAAATCTGCTTGCTTTTGTAACCACAGGCAGTAAGCTAGCTGGGTAGGACCTCACTCTGAGATCACATTTCCTACCATCCCTGGGCCTAACCTTGATCTGTCCCAGCCTGACTCAGAAATCTGCATGCCTTTGTATCTTTCTGACAGCTGACTCACAGTGCAGCTGTATCTGTCCTTTTAAGTTCATGAAGCCCCCCACATAATTTGAATTGCATTCTTATATTTTGCATAGTTGAGAAATTGGATGTTTTTGAACTCATGTTTTCATAGTTCTTTCCGACAGCCTTAATGGGTGTCCTGAAGCTCTCAGCATTTACCATTTTTGCTAAGGACATAGACATATCCTCACCTCCTGGAGTTACACTATCCCTGATCATCATGGAGTCATTAACCTTGACAGAAAAGACATTCCCTCATAATCTTGCAAGGAGAATATTTCCAGATAAACTTGGCAGGGAGAATATTTCCCAAAGGGGATACACACACACACACACACACACACAAATAAGCCTGATGCCCAGCAACTGTCAACATGTGTGGAGACCCACATCTGCTGGCTTCATTCTAGTGGCAGAAAACCGTGTCAAACCATCCCATACATATGACCAAGCAGGTCTCTGCACTCATCATAAACATTATGTGTTAAAATATGATTAAGAGCAAGGTATGCTTATGCCAAAGTACAGAAAACATAACTGTTTTAGTTCTTATATTACAGAAAGGGTCAATTATTTGAAGTATAGTTTAGACCTGGGAAATAAAGTATAGATATTGAAAAAGCAAAATAAGTACTTGTGAAATAGGTGAATTTTTAAGCATAATGACCTGAGTTCAAGTCATACAAATCTGTAATCCTAGACTGGAGGGGCAGGCAAAAATCCAGGTAAATCTCAGAGCTTTCTAGCCAGGCTGGTCAAGTATTCAGTAAGGTCCAGGTCCAGGAGAGAGCATGTCTCAAAAGATATGATGATTAAAGTAGAAGGCACCAGAGGTCAACCTCTGCATCCATGCTAGATATATACCCACTCTCTATTTTTATAATTATTGTTATGTGGGGGAGGGGGCAGAATGTATAAATAAAAATTGCTAAGTCTGTATAATGTTACTTGTATGCATATAATTTCATGGCTGACCATTTGGTATTGGATAACCAATTTGGGGGCTCTTCCCTGGGAAAGATTATTCTTCCTGCTCTCAGAATTCCTTAGTTGTCTCTAGTTCTTTATCTACGGTTGATACCCACATGATATTTCCCCCTTGCATGTGAGTTTCTTTATTGGTGTCACCATTGTTCTGTCATACACAAGTACATACATACATTACACAGAGGAAAGAAAGAAAGAAAGAAAGAAAGAAAGAAAGAAAGAAAGAAAGAAAGGAAGGAAGGAAGAAAGGAAGGAAGAAGAAAAGAAAGAAGGAAGAGAGGGAGGGAGAAAGGGAGGGAGGGAGAGAGGGAGGGAGGGAGAGAGGGAGAGAGAGGGAGGGAGGGAGGGATGGAGGGTGGGAGGAAGAGAGAAAGGGAGGAAGAGAGAAAAGGAGGAAGGGAGGAAGAG
>NW_021604569.1:2158075-2227787 GCF_004785775.1 Grammomys surdaster | reverse complement strand
GAGGGAGGGAGGGAGGGAGGGAGGGAGGGAGGGAGGGAGGGAGGGAGGGAGAAGCAAACAAGAAAAAACAGAGGGAAAAAAGGGAAATATGGCAAATACAGAGATGACCCTTTACTCACAGAACAGCTCAAAGTCATTTGTTCATTTCCATACACACAGTTATAGACAGTGTGGCTGTCAATTTCCCCAGCTACAGTAGACTATTAGAAACAACAACATGGGACTTCCGGTTTGGGACCGAGCCTAGAGCAGGTCGCAGGCAGCAGCTCCGTACCCAACCGCAGAAAACCAAGAAAAACAGGGACTCCCAGGAGCTTGAACTCACGCAGCATCCCAGATACCCTCACAAAGCCAGGCCCAATAATAAATACGATGAATAACAATTTACATCCAGGGAAGAGAAATCTCCCTGAGAATCCCCTTCTTTTTTCTTTCCAGGTAAAATTGAATCACCCGTGATGCCTGCTATTAGAAGTTCTAACCCAGATGGACCAGAAGCCAGGAGCCTCGCCCTTACCCTCACCCCCTACCTTTTCCCACCTGCACAAGGTCCCCTGAAGCTGGGCAACTGCAAGATCCTGCTTGGCAACTGCAGATAGACTCAAAGCAGTGTACCATATCATCTGAAGAATAGCAGGGAGACCATAACTCAAGCAGTGTACCATATCTTCTGAAGAATAGCAGGTTGCAGTCCTCCTCACCCCCACGAATAACCAGGACCTGCCGGTCGGGTCAAGTGGCACCCAGACGTGGGGCTCAAGGCACGGACCCATCCGGACGGACCCTCATTGAGAGGATGTGCGCACGACATCAAGATTGAGCAAGACAGAGATCATCGCCCGTGACCTGTCGTCCACGGAACCAGGTTGATGCTGCCATCAAGAAGGCAGTTGAAGTTCATTACCATCAGCTGAAAATTGCAGAGGATCCAGAAGTGACTCCGCAGGAGACTGACACAGCTGTCAGCTCCCCTGCCTCCCCCTACGGTCGACCCCTAGACTTCCACGCCCTCCAGAAGGGTTCCTGGTATGCCTGGCTTTGCCCTCATTTCTCTCGCTAGAGAGCTTGGCCTCTTGATCACCACAACAAAAATTGGCTTTTTCCTAAACCAAGGCCACCCTTGATATGGCCGCTAACATTGGGGAGCCTTCCTTTATGACAATATTACACCCCAAACTGACAAATGGTTGGTAACTTGAACATTTACAAGAGACTAGGATGGCTGTGAGTTAGTCCAATGACGGGATTATTGTAGGTCCACTTCCCAGGGGCCCACCCAATGCAGCCGAAAAGGAGTGCGTGGTGCTCGGAGTGGGTGCAGCCTACATGGCCTAAGACAGGGCTCTCACCCTCCTTTCACCCACATCAGAGTCCCTTGACGTTGCCCATCGTTGACAGCCTAAAGCCTTCGACCATCGATGTGACTCGTCTCACATCAGTGTTTTGGGGTTGTGAACTTGTCTAAGACCCCCCATAATTAGACATCCAAATTCAAAACTCACATAGTTGGGATTGAACATAAGATGCCTTCTCTAACTAAACAGAGAAGGGGGAGATGCCAGAAGCCAGGACCCTCGCCCTTACCCTTACCCCCTACCTTTCCCCACCTGCACAATGTCCTCTGAAGCTTGGCAACTGCAAGATCCTGCTTAGCAACTGCAGATAGACTCAAAGCAGAGTACCATGTCTTCTTAAGAATAGCAGGGAGACCATAACTCAAGCAGTGTACCATATCTTCTGAAGAACTGCAGGTAGATCATAATTCAAGGCAGTGTACCATATAGACCATGACATGTTTCAAGGCACAGGCCAAGAAGATTTTGTACTTTTCCACCACCTGGACCCTCTTACCCCCTCCCCTTGTAAAACATGCTATAAAAAAAAAGCATTTCATGTTCAAAAAAAAAAAGAAATTAAAAAAAAAAAGGAAAAAAAAAAAAAAAGAAACAACAACATGAGTGAAGCCTGCTGAGGATGGAAGATAGTACCACTGATAGCATGGGATCCATCCAGGGATATGAATGCAATTTGGGAAATATTAAAGACTACTGTCAGAAATTTCAGTCTGGAAAAAATTGGGTTCACATTTCTCTTTCTAACTGGAGCTTAACTGCGATCCTTACAACAACGCTTCTGGAAGACTGTATCATTCCTGAGTAGGGAGTTCTGTCTTTCATGTCCCCACAGTATTTGCTTGTTCTTGTGAGGATGAACATCTACCCATCCATCTACATCCATAGGTCACTTTTTAAAAGTCTTTACCTCGTGACACTCAACAGCACAGAGGTTTGTATTTGTCATGTTCTAAGTTCCAATTAATTCAACGACCCTATTATTTCTATTATATCCTCTAAAATTTATCAGAACATAGACAGATTTAAGTGATTTAAATTAGGGGTAAAAGAGTAGGCTTTCTATCAGTGGAAAGAGATTCTTGATTGAATCCACGGCAACAACTCATGTGGCTGGGTGCCAGAGACGTTTTAATATTTGCTTGACTAAACAATCATCTCAGTGTTTGGCATAGTTCAGATACAATATTTATGTTATCAAAATGTACATAAATACATACACATAAGCAAACACAAATGATCTTCCTACAGAAAAGACTGGCCAAGTAGATTTACAGAACATACACAGCTTTGTGGATTCACTTTCAGGGGAGGTGAGAACCAATCACACCAACAACTGTTTCATTTCCAAACCTTCCAAGTTTTCCAATGGCCTCTCAGATACTCTGCTACTTTCATGAATCAAAATATTTGAAAAAGTTTATGTCAAATATATTTTATGATTAATGTACCAAGCTTTATACATACAAGTATAATACAATAAATTCTAATTTTTAAAAACATTTTAAATTGAGCTAAACCATCTAAGTTTTCCAATTGCTTGCCTCTTAGATTCATTATGATTTTTATGTCATTCATTCAAATGATTTTTATGATTAATGTGAAATGCTTTACACATGGAAGTAAATATGGTACATTAATTCTACTTTTTAAAACTTCTTCAATAATTTCCCATCAAAGTACAAATAAGATTACCAAAACATGCTAAGATATTAAGAAAAAGCACTATGCATTCCATTAACTATTTAACACAACACAACATACAAGAGATGAAATTTAGTTCTAACATTTCAAAATTAAAGATCTTTCGAGATAAATTCAATTTCTATTGTCTGGATACATGGATAAGTAATGTTCTGGCTTTTAAAGCAAAACAACAGATTTTTAAGAATGATCATTTCTGCTATGGTACACCATTGCATACCTTGCTCTGGAGAAATCCTGCAGAGTTCCTCCTACACGGGTTATCTTACTCTCACAGATGAAGCTACTCTTGTCATGTTTTTCCTTACTCATAATAACCTTAGTATAAAATTAGGAGTAGTGTAACATCTAAGATTGTGGGAGGTTTGAAATGCAGCATTGTCATGTGGGAAATACTCAGCATTGTATGGCTTGCACTACTGTGAACAAATTAGAAAGCTATATTCCATTTCCCAGCTGAAGGCACAACCTTTAAACACTAAAGCAGTCCTCCCCTGCTCACATGACAGCCTTTCCATGAATCTAGTCAAACAATTCTACCAGACAAAAGCATAGATTATTTTCTTTTCTTTCTTTTTTTTTTCTTTACTGCAAAGCTGTTGAACATTCAGACAGCCTTGACGTAGAGTTGAGAAGAGTGAAGACTCACCAATCCTGTGTTCTATTTTTAGTCCTTTCACTCATAGAGTTACTCAAAGGAAAAAAAATAAACTTTCTTCTTCCCAGGATACTTTAGTGTTTGAAGAAAGCTACAACTCCTATGATTTCCTAAGGGAAAACACAGGAGGAGTGCTTTTCCCCTGGACTGGTCATTCATATCACTAGTGAGTGATATCTGGCAGTGTACAGGGTGAGCACCCAGTCAGCATCATATGCATACTTGAGTAAAGGCTTCCACCACTGATATTTTCAAAGATAGAGTAAATTTAGTCTGCAGTTGAATTGGAAAGCACTTCCTAGAAGACTAGTTTCATGAATCAGGGCTTCCTGTAGTCACAGCACTGGGGAGGTGGACTAGGAAACAGACTCGCCTGACTCATGTAGAAAACCCTGTCTTAATTTTGCTCTCTTCCAACTTAGAAAGAGTGATAGTGTCTAGATGCAGTTTTCTCCTGTGGACAGAGTTGTTGGGAGACACAACCTCTCTGTCTATATCTATAGAGTCTCTAAACTGTCAACACAAGAACAAGAAACTTTCAAGAGCTAGGCTTATAACTCTGGCATTCCTACCAATGTGACCAAAAGCATTTCTAAAGGGACCTTGCCTTATGCCAAAGAGAATTTCTTCTCATATGTCCAGGTGGCTAGGGTAATGAGAAAGGAAGACACAGTTATTGTCCATTAAAATATTCTCAAAGGAACTCAGGTGGAGACCCTCTGCTCAAACAGAGGCCAAACTGACTACAAGAAGTCCAGGTAGGCCATCTACCCTTGAACCTCCCTGATTCTTTTGGTGCACCCCTCCTCACCATTATCCTCAATCCTCCCTCCCTTCTGATCCCTATATTCTAGCTCCTAACTCGGGCAGAAAACCCCAACTCAACAAGAAGCCATTCTGACTGCAGAATATCAGGTACGCTGCCTGCCCACAGATCTGCCCTATCTCAGTGCCCCCTACCCTACTCCCAATCATGCCAATCCTCCTTGTTGCCCCATTCCAGACCTCAACTCTGGCAGACATCACCTGTTCAACCAGAAGCCATAGAGACTGCAAGAAATCTAGCCCCTAACTCTGATGGAAACACCCTGCTCAACTATAAGCCACAAACAGCAGAGTACCAGAGTGGAAACAAAAATAAAATAAAATAAAATAAAATAAAATAAAATAAAATAAAATAAAGGAATAAAACACACACCCAACAAAAGGAAACTCAGAAATCAGCAATATAATCATGCTAGACCCAGATGTTTAGAGACTAGCATAGGAACATGACCAACAACAGCCAAGGCAATATCACAACCAGAGACCAGCTATGTTACCACAGCAGGCCCTAAATATTTCAACACACCTGAAGGACAAGGAAAAGACCTTAAAATCAACTTTATGTAGGTAATAGAGGTTCATAAAGAGGAAATGAATAAATCTCTTACAGAAACCCAGGAAAATACAAACAAGGAAATTGGAGGACATTCATAAATGCCTTAAAGAAAGAAAAGAAAAATAGTTGGAGGAAATGAATAAAACTGTTCATGACCTGAAAATAGAAATAAAAGCAATAAAGAAAACACAAATTGAGGAGTATCTAGAAATAAAAAAAGCTAGATAGGTGAATAGAAACTACAGAGGCAAGTTTCATAAACATAATACAGATGGAAGAGAGAATCAGAGTCATTGAAATTACAATAGAAGAAATGAATACATCTGTCAAAGAAAATGTTAAAATCTAAAAACTTCCTGGGACAAAATATCTAATAAATCAGGAACACTATAAAAAGATCAAACCTAAGAATAATAGGAATTGAGGTAGAAAAAGAATACCAGTTCAAAAGCCCTGAAAATATATTCAACAAAACTATTTAAGAAAATTTTCCTAACCTAAAGAGTGACATGCCTATCAAGGTACAATAAGAATACTGAACACTAAATATATTGGACCAGAAAAGAAAATCTCCTCATCACATAATAATCAAACACCAAGCATACTAAACAAAGAAAGGATATTAAGAACTGCAAAGGAAAAAGATCAAGTAACACATAAAATAGTTAGAATCACATGTGACTTCTCAGTGAAGACACTAAAAGCCAGAAGAACTTCAACAGAAGTGCTTAAGACTCTAAAAGACCAAGAGGCCAGCAGAGGTGACTATACTTAGCAAAACTTTCAATTACCATAGAGAAAATAAAACATTTTATGAAAAAAATCAAATTTAAACAATATCTATCTATAAATCCAGTCTTACATAATGTGCCAGAAGGAAAAATCCAAACCACGGTTAACTAGACATATGAAAACACTAGAAATAAATAATCTCACACTAAGAGGACCAAAAGAAGGGAAACACACACACCACCACCACCAACACCACCAACACCAAAACCAATAAAAAACAATAGGAACTAACATCATTGACCACTGATCTCTTTCACTATCAATGAACTCAATTCCTCAATAAAAGGACCCAGTTTAACACAATGGATATGAAAACAAGACTCATCCATCTACTGTATTCAAGGAACACATCTCAACATCAAGGATACCCACTACCTCAGGGTAAGGGATTGGAAAAAGATATTCCTATCAAATGGACCTGAAAAGCAAGCTGATGCAGCCATTTTAATATCAAAAAAAGAAAAAGACTTTATTAAAAACATAACAAAGAACACTGTGTAGTCAAAGGAAAAAAATCCATCAACATGATGTATCAATTCTTAACATCTTTGTCCCAAATATAAGGACACCCACTTTTGTGAAAGAAGCACTACCAAACCTTACGTTATATACTGATGCTCACACACTGATAGTTGGATCACCTTATCCAGACAAAACCTAAATAGAGGAATGCTAGTGCTAATTGACATTAAAAGAAAGGAACCTAACAGAACCTTTCAGAATCTTTACAAATCACTTCACCCAAACACAAAAGAATGCCTTCTTCTCAGTGCTTCATGGAACTTTCTCCAAAATTGATCATAAACTTGGACACAAAACAAGTCTCAATATATATAAGAAAATAGAAATAATTCCCTGCATCCTACCAGACCACCATGAGCTAAATCTGGTTATCAACAACAGAAAGCAGACAAACTCTCCTGAAAACTAACCCTCTACTGAATTAAAAATGAGCCAAGACAGATATAAAGAAAGAAATTAAAGAGTTTCTAGAGTTTAATGAAATGAACACACAGCATATTCAAACTCGTGTAATACAATGAAAGTGGTACTAAAAGGAAAGTTCACAGCACTTAGTGCCTATGTAAAATAACTGGAGAGATTTCATGCTAGCAACTCAACAGCATACCTCAAAGTTCTAATCAAATTGAGGGCTAAAATCAATAAAATAGAAATGAAGAGAATGATATTTTTAAAAATTCGATGAAGCAAAGCATTGATTCTTTGAGAAAAATCAACAAGATAGACAAACCTTTATCCAAACTAACTAAAAGATGGAGAAAAAAATATCAGAATTAACAAAATTAGAAACAAACGGGATAACAACAGATACCAGCAAAGTCAGGAGAATCGAAAGAACATACTTTAAAACCTGTGTTCCACCAAATTGGAAAATCTAAGAAATAGATAACTTTCTTGATAGGTGCCACTTGTCAAAGCTTAAGCTAGACAGATAAGGAATGGAAATAGACCTATGAGCCCTGGTAAAGTAGAAGCGGTCATTAAAAGTCTCCAAACAACAGCCACAAAAAACCCTGAGGCCAGATAGTTTCACTGAAGAATTCTATCAGGCTTTCAAAGAAAAGCTAGCACCAATACTCCTTGGATTATTCAACAAAATAGAAACAGAATAAACACTTCCCAATTTACTTTATGAGGCTACAGTTAGTCTAATACCCAAACCACATAAAAAAAATCAACAAACAAATAGAATAACAGTCTAATTTTCCTTATGAACAAAGATTCAAAACTTATAAAATACTTGTGAACAAAATCCAAGAATACATCAAAAGGATCATTCACTACAATCAAATACGCTTTATCGCAGAGATGCAAGGATGGTTCAACACATGGCAACCAGTAAATATAATCCATCACATAAATAAACTGAAAGAAAAAAACCTGCGTATCATCTCATTATATGCCAAAAAAATGCCTTTGACAAATTCAACATTCCTTCATAAAAGTACTGAAGAGATTAGGGATACATGGGACATACCTAAACATAACAGACAATTAACAGAATGCCTATAGCCAACATCAAATTAAATGGAGAGAAACTCAAAGCAATTCCACTAAAATCAGAAACATGGAAAGGTTGCCTACTCTTTCCATATCTATTCAATATAGAACTTAAAATTTTACCTAGAGCAATAAGATAACTGAAGGAGATCACAAGGATACAAATTGTATCCAAAGTATTATATTTGAAGAAGATAATGATAGTATATATAAATGACCCTAAAAATTCCACGAGAGAAATCCTATAACTGAAAAACATTTTCTGAAAAGTTACTGGATACAAAACTAAATAAAAAATAAAAAATAAAAATAAAATCAGTAGCCCTTCTATATACAAATTGACTGACATAGAAATCAGGAAAACAACACTTTTATAATAATCTCAAATAATATGAAATATCTTGGGATAATAACTCTAATCAGGCAAGTGAAAGACATGTATGACAAAAACATCAAAGATCTGAAGAAAGAATTGAAGAAGAAATCATAAAATGGAAAGATCTCCCTTGACCATGGATTACTAGAATTAACATAGTAAAAATGGCCATCCTGCTCAATGCAATCATAAAAATTCCTTCATAATTCCTTGTGGACCTTGACAGGACAATGCTCCATATGGAAAAACAAAAAATCCAGAATCATTAATACAATTCTGAACAATAATAGATCTTCAAGATGTTGATCACCATATTTGATTTCAAGCTCTAGTAATAAAAGCTACATGGTATTGGCATCAGAATAGACATGCTAATTGATGGAATCAGACCTAGTGTAGTGGAAACTCCCAAGATTCTGTGAGTGTGACTCTAGTGAGGACTCCTAGTAATGAAGGCTATATAGCTTGATGCAGTCATATTCTGTAACCAGGCTAGTGGTAGAACTGTAACACCCATCCAGCCATAAAAACTTTGAACAGCAACCTGTCCTGCCTTCTATAGTGCTGAAGCAATGGTGGCACAGAACTTGTCAGAGCAGCCAACCAATGACTGGTTTAATTTGAGGCCTATGTCAGGAGAAGGAGCTCATGCTGAACACTGACTGTATGACCAGAAATTGGACGCTGCATAGTTCAGAGACCTAGGATAGACCAAACACAACTGTCAAAACAACAACAACAAAAATCAATAAATCCCAGTGATGTTCTGCTATACAAATAGATCAGTGCCTAGTCCAGCCCTAGCCCATCATCAGAGAGGCTGCCTCCAGCAGCTGATAGGAACAGAGGCAGAAACCCACAGCCAAATATTTAGCAAAGAGAGAGCCCAGGTTGGAGGTCTCCATTAGGTTACCTCCCTCAGAGCTCAGGAAACCCCACAAAAGAGGAAGAGCAGGAATTGTGGGAACCAGATTGGCTGTGGACACAGAGAGCATGACAAACTGAATCAGGTAGGCAGGATGGGGCTCACAGAGACTGAAGAGGCAATGTGAAACCTGTATGAGTATATGGGTATGTGTGATATTGACACTATATATATTTCTTGGTTTGGTGTTTGGGGGTCCTCCTGACAGTGCAGGAGGAGATGTCTCTGACTCTTTCACCTGTTCTTGAGACTCTTTTCCTTCCAAAGGGTTGCCTCACCAGCCTTGATGTGAGGGCTTGTGCCTGGTCTTATTGAATCTTGTTGTGTGGTGTTCAGTTTATGTCTCTGGAGGTATAACCTGCAGGAGATGAGAGGTACAGGGAACTAAGAGGAGTAGAGGGAAGGGAAGCTGCAGTCAGTACACAGTATATGAGAGAATAAATAAATAAAAATCAACAAAAGAAAAAGGAAAAAAATTTGTTCAAAGGACATTCTGTGTCCCTCTTGCTTTCAAATGAATAAAGAATATCATAAAGGCTACTATTCCTTCTGTGTTTTCCTTCTTGTTTTATGACAATCAAAGATTTGTTTAACTGTTTGTTTTTAAAACTATTTGACTCACTGGCAATGCTCAGTGGGTAAACTGTCTCTGTCCGAGATCAACAACAGAGAAGAGCTGCTGGTGCTGCTCCTGCTGAACAATAAAGGCCCTCCAGCTGGTGTCTGCAAGCAATACTTGAAAAAGGAGATACCAGTACCTCCTTGGAAAGCTCAACTCAATGTCCCATTTTGACAGAATCAGGCAAATAAAACCCATCTTTTCAATGTTTGAGGTTCTGTTTGTATATATTTATAGCTAGAAACAGCTATTCACGGTTTCTATAATTACAAATCTAGACTCCAATAAGCAATTTTAATAAATGGGAATATTCCTTAATGTTGAAATCTATTAAATGTTGACGCTACTTCATTTTTTGAAAATGGAACTCTCAGCTCTCTATAAGCTAGAAAGTAAAAATAACCACAAGGAAGTGTGTCCATGCACGAAGATTTTGGTTAGTCTGGGAGATAGGTGCCTACGTACGCTGATTTTGTTGTTTTTCAAACAGCTATAAGGAATGATTATAAGAGCTCAGAAATTTAAAGAGAAAGAGCTTAGAAGTTTAAAGAGGGAAAAATGTATCTAAAATCTCCCTTTGCTTTCTAGATGAAGATGATTACATCAAGTGTGACAACCACAGGAAGCTAGCAGATTAAGTTCAAGGACTGAAAGCATGAGAGGACTTAAAGATGCTGAGAAACAGTCAGCCAAGATAGCCATGTCTGCGGATAGATCTCCTTAGTGTGCGTGGGTGTGGTTGCGGGGATACACATCCTCTGGGAAGACAATGCCCTGCCAGCACAGAGTTTACCAGTTTCAGTCTGCCACAGCCCAAACCATCCTCCCACTTGCTTTCATGTGCTTTTTTTCCATGCAAAAATATGCAAGGGCTTCGTTTGCAGCACTTACGGTTTGCACCAGCCCCAAACCGAGTGGCTCTGGAAATGACTCAGCCAATCTGCAATTCAGGATTAAGTTCCTGGCTGGTTCTTATCTGTTCATACACCAATGGTTACAACAAATTGTGTGTGGATTTAAAAGTAGGGAAAAGTATGTCTTACCATCCATATCAAAAATTAATTTGTAATGGCAGAATAAATACAAGTTACCAATGCCCAACTTTACAGGTTGATGATCCGTAAATATCTCATTGAGCCACTTCAGTTTTCAATTAATTACAGAAATAAAAATGCAGAGCACATGTACTGGAACTACACTCTGGTGAGACTATCAACTCTTCGCAGAAGAGCCATTACTTAGGAATGAAAACACTTGGTGACAAGAACTGAAGTAGCTATGAAAATTTTCAATCATATAACTCATGCTAGATTTAAGTTATTATACTGCAAACCTTTAAAATTTATTTGCTTGCCCACTAAGTCTACCCGACTTCAGGGAATGAAAAGTCATGTATAACATCACCTTTATCTGAAACTCTACCTTTAAAAGCAACATCTTTTCATAAAAAGGAAGTCAACAGATTAGAGAAGAAATGAGCTTCAGTCCAGTCAAGACCAGCTTGATAAACTGATAGCTGTATAAGCTATGTCCTCATATGTATATGTCCTCAACTCGGAAGGTGAGTTCTCCTCTTACATGCCGACTCCCACCACTTTATTTATGGCAGGACTGACAGCCCTTGCCAAGGCAGAAATCAAATACATCCTGGAAGAACAGGAAGAAGTGAAACTGCCTGTGTTTGCTGATTACATGATTTTTATAGAGAAATGTCTGAAGTATCTACAAAAAAAAAGAAAGAAAGAAAAGGAAAAAAAAAAACAAAACTTGTTACACCTGGTAATCAAATCAGATGAAGTTAAAAGACTTAAATCAACAGTCCCCAAATCAGTAACAATTCTCTTAGATATTAGCTGCTATTCAACAAGGAAATTAAGGGGGAGGGTCCCATTTATACTAGGAAAAACAAAAAAAATAGCAAAAAGATCTATATAAATTTAATGTAGGGTCTGGTGAGATGGTTTACTGGGTAAGAGCACTTGCTAAGCAGGCATAAGGCCCTGAGTTATAATTCCCAGGAACCACATAAAAAGCCAGGTATAGCCCAAAATGTGCCTGAAAGCTGGACACTGGGGAGTCAGGGTGTGGGTGCAGAAACAGATGTGTACCAGCCTAACTCCAGGTTCAGTAAGAGAATAAGAGGAATAAGAGGAGGTATACCACATGACTTCTGATGTCTTTCCTCTAAACTTTATATATGAACACATATGTGCATACACCACCAATATCACACACACACACCCACACACACACACATACACACACAAAATCAAGGAAGTAAAGGACCTGTATATTAAAAACTATAAAAAAAAATGAAATAAATAAAAGAGATAAACTAAAGAATATTCTATAATCATTGATTATATAATTGATATAATCTTTACCAAAATCCTAATATTTTTCAAATAAATGATTTTAAAAATTTTTTAATTAAAATGAATATATAAATAACTTGAATATCCAAAACAATGTTAAACAAAAGAACAAGGCTGGAGACATCACACTCAATTTTAAAATACATTATAACCTAATCATAATGAAAACAACATAGTGCAATAAAAAAATTTTAAAAACTTTTAAAGACACACTGACTATTGCCCATTGGAACAAGATAGAAAAAGATCTAAGAATAGACAAGCATATTTGATCTATTGATTTTTTTCCAGAACTGAGGACCAAACTCAGGACTTTACACTTGCTACATAAACATTCTATCACTGAGCTAAAAGTTTCAGACAAACAGAAGGACAGAGGGGGTAGGCACAGCAGGATGACTATAGGCATTAACAAGATACTACATATCTCAAAATAAAAAATAGCAAACCTCAAACATGACTTGTATGATGGATATGCTAATTAGATCAATTATGCCACATTATATGTACAGAGCCAACATACCTGTTTTACCTAATACACTTATGCAATAATAAAAAATAATACTAATGTTTTAAACACAGTAAGATAAAATAACAAACTGTAGTTTATTTAAAGAACCATTTTGTAAATGAATCACTTCTCCCTCAGTCGTTTTTGTTTAAGAAGTTCCCTTAAAATAGTACACAGAGTTACTTCTCAAGCTCATTAAAGAGTAATCACAAATGGAAAAGGCATTAATTTTACCTTTCCATTAACCCACTGTGGCCCTTGAAGACAAACATCATAACCAGTCACGCCTCTCATGACGGCAGCAACCAAACTCTCTTTCCAAATGACTTTGGGCTCTTGTGGAGAACTGTGGGGCCCAAGCCGCCCACAGCTATCAAGGTACAACAGGGAACTGGCTTCTCCCAGCCACCTCTTATGTGCACAACAAAGAAACCAACAGTATTTTATTTTTCCTGCCTGCTCCTTCTTCTTTTCCTTTTCACTCAGAGCACTGGATACTGGACGGCAAGCTTCCAGAGTCCCTTTTAGCACTACTGAGAAGGATTATGATGAAATGGAACCCAACAGGTCAATCCCCAGTTACAATATTGAAAACTCACCCTTTTGTGTCACTACTAAAAACTGGCAGCCACCTCCATCCCTGCTTGGAGCTGGCTGTCCACAGACTCTGGAGCAGATTTCAAATAGAATGATAAACCTCAGATATCTTAAATGGAAACCTCACAGTTGATAAAAAAAAAAAAAAAAAAAATCATGGCCACACCAACCTAACCACACATATGCTAAAGAACTGAGGGTAGGGTGGTAGAGCTTTTTTATTTTCTTTAATTGTTTCTTTTTCAAGTTAAAAGTGATTTCAGAACCAGACTGCAGAAAATTAAGCCTCTTCCAAAAGGGCTAAGAGCTCTAATATAATGTCACCTCAGCAAATACAGTGGATGTTCTACTTCCTAGACTCCAGACAGTGCACATTTTAAACAGGCACATTTAACTGACCCAGAAACATGTCTCCTGCCATGTAAGTACATTAGGTTCAGAATATGGTTGAGACTTTGGTGAAGGAGTAATAGGCTTTGAGTAGGGAAGGGATCATTTACTGCATTTTAATGCAAATAAAAAAGGTCACAATTGATGCGTTCACCCCATCCCAACAGAAAATTTAAAAAATCAACAACAACAAATAAAAAAAAAAAAAACAAGATAAAGGCACATGAATGGATACTTAAGCAAACCCCATGGAGTCAGTTTAGGAACATGACATTTCATTGTTGTTTTTAAATATTCATTTCTTCCTGTACATAAGCTAATCACTGGATTCATCTGGAAACCATGCCACAAGCAATGTCTGGTAAGAAGCAGCATACAGCTAAGAGAATGTTCAAGGACACAGCTAAAGGATCTATTTTTATCCAATAAAGAATAGATTTCCCCCTGGCAACTCAGCAGCACAAGATGAACAGTTCACCTTTCCTCTGTAACCCCTCACATCCAAGCTCCAACTGGCTGATAGCTGTAGAAGAGAAAATAAATAAGGGGAGAAGGGGGAAGAAATACATGATCTTTATTCCTGACAAATGTTAGGTCTCCGACCTATCTGCCCCTTAGCCAAATTTCCCTCTTCCTAATACTCCAGGAGATCCCCTCTGCATTCATAACGGTCTACTGAGCTGCTAAGACAAAGCAGTTCCCCAGCGCGTACTGACCCACCATTCATGCCGCTGTAGACATTCCGGTGATGGGGTGATGAGTCCTCTTGAGCAGGCCGCCGGAGGGTGCCCTCCCTGCTGCCCCCGCTGCTGCCTCCACCGCCACCTGCATGTTTGTGATCAGGGCTGCCCCCGTAATGTTGTTTGAGATGCTCTGGGCTTGTTCCCCTGGCTCTGGGGAGGTGCTCCAGGCTTCCACCAAGGGCATGTTTCTGAAGATGTTCAGGGCTCCCTCCGCTGTGCCTGGCATGTTCCGGGCTGCCTCCAGGCCTGTGCTTCTGGAAATGTTCAGGGCTCCCACTCAACACGTGCTTGGGCAGCATTTCTGGGCTGCTCCCTGGGTGTGGGTGCCTCTGCTGCTCCGGGCTGCCCTTGCACAAGGGCTTGTGGTGCTCAGGGCTGGGTCCTTTCAGTGCTTTGGGGTGATCTGGGGTCCCGGAAGCCCTGGGTTTGTGTAGATGTTCAGGGCTAGTGCTCCTGTGTTTGGTGTGCTCTGGACTGCCCTCACTCCGGGGCTTCTGTAAATGTTCAGGGCTGCCCCCGCTGGCATGGTGTTTGTGGTGGTCGGGGCTGTCAGTGCTTCCAGTGCTGGAGGTGCTGCTGCCATCACCCACATCCCGCACATAAGGGGCAGCGGAGGCCACCAGCTGGCACAGGCTGGCCTGGCTGTCAATGGAGCAGCGGCTGCCGGCACATCCTGCACCCTTCTCCTCATCTAGCAGCACGCAGAGTTCCTTAAGCTCCATATTCTCCTTCACCACCTCCTCCTGCTTCACCTCCAATTCCTTCAGCTTCTGCAAGTATAAGGCCACTTCCTTGTGCATCACTCCAGCTGTGTAGCGACCCAATCTCTGCCACTCCCGGGACACCCTTTTGCCTTTCTGCCGGTCATCGTCCAGGAAACAGCATAGGTCCCTCAGTTCCTGGTTGTCTTCCTGGAGTTTCTGGTTAATATCCTGAAAAGAGAGATGGAAGTTCAAGGGAGACAGACAGAAGAGGTGACATTTCATCTAGACCCTCAATATGGAAAGCCCCAGAAGCGAATAATCCTTACAGTAGTTTTCACATGTGGCTTACGAACCCTTTGGCAAATCTCTATCTCCAAAATATTCACATTCCGATTCATAACAGCAGCAAAATTATAGTTATGAAGTAGCAAAGAAAATGACTTTATGGCGGGAGTCACCACAACATGAGGAATGATATTAAAGAATCTCAGCATTAGGGAGGCTGAGAACCACTACGCCAGGTGAGAGACCACAGAAAGTTGAAAACTGAAGATAACCATAACGTTAAACTATAGGTACTGGTTATGTTCCATACAAAATACTCTACCAGTTATTTTATTCAGTTTCCCATCCCAGTGCTTAGGAGATAATAATTAAGAATTTTTCACAGAAGAGCCTGGGCTTCAAGGAGCCTTGCTCAGCCAGCAATTAGGAAGCAGCACGTTGATAAACAGGAAATTCGTCTGGAGACAAGGTTTCTCTGTCCTACACTCCAGAAACAAAGATGGTGCCATGGTGGCTCACATGGGCAATCTCAGGAACCCTAAAGGCTGAGGCAGGAGCCTTTCTAGGACTTTAAGGCTAATTTAGGCAACCCTGGTGAGTTTAACACCAGTGAAAGAAAAAGAGAGAAGTAAAGAGAAGAAAGGAGAAGAGAAGAGATTAAAAAAAGAAAAGACAGTTACTAGTGGCTTGAAAATACTGAGATGTTCTAAGGAAACACTTTGAAAAAGCTGATGTGACGTTTTCAAATACAACAGAGCAGGAGCCACCCATTTCCTCAGCCCCTAGGGAAAAGTACAGATGCCCCATTAGGGGCATTTTATCCACCCTCATTGGTCATAACCACTGGAAATTCACCCAGGCACCTCACCTCTAACATAAGCCAAAGCTGCTGCTATTCTAATACTGCTCTCCCGAAGTGCATCTCTCGGCAAATGTCACCTCCACCTATTGCTCTTTATAAGAATACCGGGTCATTCGGTATCTCCTCCCTCACCTTCCATCTCTGAGCCAAACAAATCTTTGGAACATGGACCACCAAATGCTCAATTTTTTTCCTCCTGCCATGAAACTTTAGTAGCTTCCCATTCCCCTTAGGATACAGCACGAAATTCCTCAAGTGCCACACAGCCTCAAATGTTCTGTCTCTGTCTACTCCTGTAGCATGAATAGCGATTCGTTTGTTCACTCACAAAGAGTTAGTAACCATAGACTATGTGCTAGGTACTAGTGAAAATGTTTGAAACTTTCATGAACATTGACAAGACCCTAGGATCTACCATTCTACAGCTTTCACTAGAGTCAGGGAGTATCATAAAGCAAGTTCAGACAGTAGTAACATGTATGGAAAATGCTAGGTGAAAACCTGCCTCTTCTTCCTACCTTCAGCCACTGCCTTGTCTTCTGTCTTCCCTCACCAACCTCAGTCAACACTCCTTGACAGAATGGTCTTCAAAAACACTTTCTGCATATTGAGCCTGTCCTGAAATACTTCAGGTACCTCCCATTGCCAGGGAAAATTAATAAATCCCTTTTCTATTTGATTATGTATTTCAAGTAGAAAATATCTCCTTACTGGTATGAAGTTACATAATATGAGAGATTTTTCTGAGAAGTGTTCCCCAGAGCCATAATACTATCCTGATGAAATGACTCTCCTATCCAACACAGAAGCCTTTGCCATACCTGAGCATTCACTAGACATCACCTTCATCCCATGTAGAGCCCTGACAATGTAAGAAGCAGACGTCTGATGTCTCTGTATATGTAACATATCATGCTATGCTGCGTACAGTGGACACAATATATAATTATGGGCATCTCAATTCTTTAAAGCTCTAAGCCTACTGCCCAAACAAGCTACAGCTGTAGCTGCTGAAAAAAGAACCTCATGTTCTTTTTAGATAGCCCTTGTTATATTGAAATGTACAGTAGGAGAGTTAGCCCTTGATGCTTTAAAGAAAATTAGAAGCTTTGGGTATTCAGAAAAAAACATGATTCCAAACAAAATCAATCTTAATAAGATTCAATAATTATTCAACATTTAGCTCTATCCAGGCATTTGAGATCAACTTCAAATTGTGTTGCTCTTCATTTGAATGAATTTCCACCTGAAAACACTTGAATTTCTCTGTGCTGTGGCTGTTTGTGTCTGATCTAGAACTGTAATGCACAGAAGTGCTGTCGGTTTTCCTTAAGAAGTGAAATGGACGCTTTTCCAAGACCCCAAAGCAGGTGGTCTAGCCAACGTGGGCCCATTCCCATCTTCCATGGCTCCTTCTTCCGACTATTAATGTTTTGGGAATATTATTTGTCTTCAGTGTTGGTCTAATTTTTTCAACCTCTGATGAAGCAACCAGATTGAACTACTAATCTTGTGAACTAGCTTCTGATACATTAAGATGTAGGCTTCCAAAAAAAAAAAAAAAGCTAGCTGTCCCTTTAACATCTCTATAAGCCACAAGACATTACCCTAAGTGCCTAAAGTACATTTTAAAAGTTAAATCCACTCAAGATTCCAACTCACTAAGAGCTGTATCTCCAGTACAAGAATTGTTTTCGTGTAGCTCTCATCTTTTCTGCAGATACTGGTAGTTAAGGAATACAGTGATTCAAATGATAATGCCTCCCCACATTACCACCGCTAACAGGCTCAGCTGTCTGAACAAGTCTCCAAAGTCTCCCATTGGTGTTGCTACTCTATCTGGAAGACATTTAGGAGGTGTGGCCTTGCTGGAAGAAGTGTGTCACTGGAGATGGGCTCTGAGAGTCAAAGGGCCTCTCTCGCCACTTCCTGTTATCTCCATTACCTGCTTTGTGATTGCAGTTGGGGATCTGAGCTCTCAGTTTCCTGCTTTGTCACGGTCACGGTGTTTTATCAAACTAATATATACAAGGAGTGTGGTGAAATTAACATAATGCAAGCAACAAATCTGTAGCTACTCAGTTCCTTCGAAGCAATCCCCACCAGGATTCCAGGCTCAGCAGTATGCAGAGATGTTCTTAGATCCTTACAGTACTCGAACCAACATCTCCTCCCTTCAAGACTCTGTGTCCACACACTAGACAAAGAATATCTGATAATCATTTTCTGGACATTTCACATCTGTGTGACCTTGAGAAACATTCTTAACTCGTTGGTCTCATTGTGTCTGTGTCACGTTTAACCTTCATAAAAGCTCATGTAGTATTATAATGTGCCACTGAAGAGACCAAAAGACTGAGGATGGTGGGCCAATCATTCCCCTAAGCTGACCAAACTGTACACTGGCACTGCCACCTAGTTAGATATGATTTAAATGTCACGTCACAGAAAGTCGTTGTGGTTCCAATTTTCCAACGTTTATAGTCTTCAAGAGTGCCAGGCCCTTAGAGGCCCCCAACATGGAATCACTTTCTTCCAGTTAAAACAAAAATAAGAAAGTATTCCTATCCTCATTTGGTCAGGCACATTCATGGCTCACTATGGAATCCAAGAAAACTCCCATCCAAACTGGTAAGTGGGAGGGAGAACAGTGGCCTCAGAAGTGTACTCAAAGCACAGCACACTTAGGATGGACAAGAAGCCTGGGCTCTACCACAGCTACAACAAAAAGGGGCAGTCTCTGCAACAGAAAATGACCTGTAAGGCATGAGTGACTATTCTGGTAACAAAGCCAAGGGCCCTAATACCTCAGTCCCACAGGAGTGACAAAGCCTTCCTCATGTGAGACTCAGAAGGATGGCAAAGATGACAGTGTGTCACCACTTTCCCCCTTCACCAGATGCTCACAGCCTACATAGACAGTCCATAGGAGATGAGCTAAACGTTCCTTTTTGTTCAGATACATATAACAACCTCACCTCCTTGTTCACCTATATGCAACAATCCTGCCCGCCTGATCAACCATATATAACAAGCACACTGAGCTTGAGGAGTGCTGTGGCTCTACTCCATCTGAGTGAGCACATCTCACATGATCCCAGCTTTTCTGTGTGTCTGTGTGCTGCCATTTCCTCATGCCCCTCCCTAGTCAGGGTTCTGGAATCCAAGCCATGCATGAACAACATAGCGACCACTTCTATCGACTCTGAACTTGAAAAAGAGGTAGCCCACTAAGCCCTGTGTTATTGGCTCATGAATCCAGACCTCTGAACTGTCTGCTTGAAGAAAAATTGCTCTTAACTGATAGTTATTTTTCGAAATGAGGCTGCTGGAGGGGTGACCAGATAATGTTCTACTCATGCTGTTCCTCCCTGACCTCTCCTAGACTTGCATATAGTCAACATACAGAGCCTAAAAGAAGTTCCAAGGACTTCTTGAGTTATTAATATTAGTTCTTCATCTGAGTGAAATTTTTAGAAGTTAATTAAAAACTCTCCCAAGCCACACTGTGTTTCAAGCCATGGAGAACACTGAGCTATCACATTACAAGCAAGTCCTACTGACCAGCTTTGCCAAGAAACCCAGCTCCTGGAGGCACGTGGGTCTACTTCATACTTTCTCTTGATGACAGTAACTACCACAGTTTCCAGCATCAAACCTCTCTACATTATTGTAGTTTATTCTTACAGCACCTTAGGAAATAGACCTGACTGTTCACATTTTATTAATCAATAAAACAAGGACCTGAGAAATTAATTACAAGCTTGCCACCCTGATAAATGAGGATTCTTCAAACTTACTTCCAAGACCATATTCCTTCTATTCTACCCTTCCTCTCATTTCCCCAAGGAGTCTGATACTTAACAAATACTCATTCTTAATAAATTAAAACGAGAAAGATTTTGACTGTGAGAATAGTCATATCTGCAGCCACTGTAGGCAGTGTGTGACATTAGGTTTGGACCTGAGGAAACCATCTCCCACACACAGGTGAGTCTGGAGCCTCTGTTCCTTCACATTCCTCGGCATCCCAGAATCCCAGAGCTGGAGAGCTGGAGCAATTAAGGAATGGTGCCTATTCTCTGAGACAGAAACATTTTGTGCCTGGAGGGAATTTGGTCCCTGAGGTTCCTATGTTGATTTCGTTTGTGTCTGGCTTCCTATAAACAAAAGCAGAACAATGAGAGGAAGGAATACCAGAAGGCTCCAGGCTAGCTGTGAGCAGAAGTTTGCAGTGCTCAGCAGCAGGGCGGTTCCCGATGGGTCTGCTGCAACCTGACTGACACATTGGAGCTCTCCAAACAAAGTTCCTGGTTTTGGGAATAGACCTGGCTCAAAACCAAAGCATCACTAAGAGCACTTACCCGGCGCCTTCTACACTTGCCCCCTCTCCATGATTAATAAAATTAATGTGATACCCAGAGTGAAGAAAGAACGCAGGGAAGTAAAGCAGTTTCAGGTGACACCAACCCTAGTAAGGGAAGAAAATCACGGGGGGCTAGGAAAAGACTTGAAGGCAGAAGTCACGCTCACCTGCACCCAGCACCAAGTCACACTCACACTGGCTCCTCGAGTAGTACCCGAGGCTTCTCTCCTATCCCCAGCAGTGGTGTCCTTTCTTTGCCCTCTGCTCACCAGAAAGCTAGTGGTGGCGCAGAAGAAGCTACACCCGACCCCTAAAGGTGAAGATGTACTGAGCTAGCAAACTCGTTAGTCTTCTCCTGTGGGGTACTGTAACCTAATTCCCTGAGCATCTTGGTTCCTTGAGACATTAAAGGTCCCCTGTGCTCACCATGCCCCTCTCTGACTTCTGGCATCCTTGGTTCCTGTTCCTTTAGTCTCAGAAAAATCAGAGAAAGCCAGATGCCAAGTCCTCGTAAGAAGAGAAGAAAGGGCCTCCAAAGTTTGGAAAACTTTAAGGGCTGGAGATGGGGACAAGGGGTGCTCCAGGGAGAAGGGAGAAGCTCACCTGTTGACGGAGGGACAAGAAAGTTTTGCTCTCCCACCCTACTCGCACCGCGACTCCCAGATCCCTGCCACGCCCAGCCCAGCCTTCTTGCCAGGCCCAGTACTCACCTTGAGCCCTCGGATCTCGCCGAGATGCAGCTGCAGGCGGCGGTTGACCTCGCGAATGAGGTTGCTGTGGTCCAGCATCGCGCTCACCTTCTCGGCTTCGGCGCGCCGCAGGCTGCGGATGAGCTCCTCCTTGCTCCACTGCAGCAGCTCTTCGTCCGTCACTTTAGATAGATCCTCCACGCCCGCGGGTGTCGACGCGCCGGCCGGAGTCGAGGGACAACTTTCCGCCGCCGGCGCCGCGCCTCCAGCCGCCTTCGACATGGTATCCGCGCAGCTTTAGGTGCGAGTGGGTGGAAGAGGCGAAACGACTGGCGAAGGTGCGGGCGCGGCTGGGCGGCCTCCGCCCACACCCCTGTGCGCTTCGAGAGTCAGCGGCACCTCCCGCGGACCGCTGCGTGGGGACGGCGGGGATCGCGCTGCGCGGCCATCCTACCTCGCCAGCCAAGCGCGCGTACCTGCGGAATCCCGGGGCCCGACAGCCAGCTCCCGGTAGCTGCAGTGGTCCATCCCAACTCCGCGCAAGTCCATGGTGAAGGGCGCCGGGGAGCAGGAGCGGGCGGGGACACCCAGAGAGCTCTGCCTCAATCCCCTGCCCTCTCCTTCGCTCAGATCGAGACAGCCACCCCTCGCGGTCACACTCACGCACACGCCCTTCCCTCCCCCTTTCTCAACCCCAAGGCTCCGCTGCTCCCCTAGCTGCCCAGGGCTTGCTGAGCGTTTGGGCTCCCAGGGAGGCTGGAGCGCGCCGAGTGGCTGTCCTTCCCGGAAAGCTCCGCGACGCCGGCTGGCTGTAGTCCTGCCGCTGATCCTAAACTGTTCTGGGAATCCTTGGGTTTTCAGAGCCCAGAGGAGGATGGGCGGGGGTTGGGGAGCGGCAGCGGAGAGGAAGCTGGCGCCCCGGACGCCCGCATCCCGCAATGCCTCCGGCAAGGGCCAAGCGCAAACGACACTCAGCTGCCCAACGGGACCCTGAGCTCTTGGTTCTCTGCTGCTAGGGATGGCTGGGGGCGCGGTTCCCAGAGCGCAGGGGTGCGGGTGGGGCTGGAGTCAAGAGCAAGTACCGCCAGGGCCTTGCGAGGCTCACGCGCGCCACCAAGTGACTAAAGGCGGTCCCCTCCCCTCCATCTCGGCAAGTCAGACTAGTTACCAGGCAGGAGAAGCAGCCTGCTGACCAAAATGAGAGACATTCATTACTTGGAAGAATTGGATGCAGACATTTCGAGAGCAAGACCTACGAATAGCTAGCTAGATACACTTCAGAGAACTGAAGCAAGAAAGCTTGTGCCGGAGGTCACAAAATCCTCAAGCTCAGGAAAACAGGGCAAAGAGCTGTTGAACTCAGCTCTTTGGGGACATCCGCCCCATTCCCAGGCCTTTGTTTTCTCTAAAAATTCACCACCTTACGAAGAAGCTTCAGGAGGAAGTGCTGGGCCTTTTAAACATTCATTTGAGAAGCATCAAGGCTTTTAGAAAATAAAATAACTTCTGCTTCTCCCTAGGTCTGGATTTCCAGGTCTGCACGACCGGTGCCCTTGGAAAAGCAGTCTGAAATACCAACCAATACAAACTGAGCTTTTCACTCCTCTGTGCTGAAAACTGGGCTGGCCTTTGATGATCTTATCTGGAAGAAGACAATTTGGGATCTATGTTTGGGTTAGTCTCTGCTTAAGTATAGTGCAATCCTCTTTCAGCTGAAAATACACTTAGTTTTCTAAAGGATAGGTGCAGAAAGCCCTGACAAAATCATTTTTAGGAAGCCTAAAGGACCAGAAAATTAAGAATCACATCATCCCAGCCTGAGCGTCTGTCTCAATGAGGATCTCAGTCACAGTCCCTCTAACGAGGCAGTGTGTATTCTTCTTTAAAGCTGTCACCTAGTTTAAAAAAAATAATAATAATGAGTTCTGGACTGAGACCTTTGCTTTCTAGAGATCAAAGGAAAGTAGTACTGCTAGCCCCTGACCAAGTACAATCCCCAACTACACACACACATAACTGCACTCATAGAGACTTCTCTGTGTCTGTGTTTCTCTATGACTTCTCTTACCACAACATGCACTTCCTCTGACCTATTCTCTGACATACTGGGATCTAACTCTCCTCCCCACTAACCTTTGGTCATATTTGCAACCCAAAAATGTCTTTCTTGGTGCACTGAGGAACTGTAATCATAGGAGAAAGTGCCTCCTCTCTCAAGCCTCAGCAAAGGGAGGAGCATGTTAAAGGTTTCTTTCAACACCTTCAGAGACCAAGACCCAGCTAGTTTTCCAGTGCTTTCCACTGCTCACCTCAGTGCACAACCCTCCCAGCCTTTCACTTCAGATAACTAACTGTCTCTCCCCTGTTTTGATGGTCTTGACAATGTCTGATGCAATTTACTTGATATATCCTTGTCTCTTAGATGCACAGAAGGTTTTCAAGACAATGCCTCAGATCACTTTGGAAATGGGAAGAGAAGATGTACGATGGAAAAAAATCACTGGTTCTCAGACCCCATGGAGGTGGCATGCCTTTAAGTGCCTCATCAGGACTCTACACAGTCCAGCCCACTGATAACAGTGCCCAGGGCAGCTTTTAACTGAACCTTGGAACCACCAGATGACAGGAATCTACTGCCTTGCTCAGCTTATTTCTTTTTTCCTTTCTATCTCTTTTTGTCATGCATTCATCCTTCGCAGTCCCCTTGGCAACATCTACCTTCAGCAGATTCCCCCATCTAATACTGCCCTAATCTTAGTCTTCCCAGACTCCAAACCGTGGGAAATAACTGTCTAGTGTCTGTAAGTCACCCAATAATAGGCCAACTAAGAAAGCGAGTCTTCATCTCTGTGAACCCCTTAACTCCTAGTTCAGAGTAAGCACTGAATAGAAGTAGGAGGAAAGAAAGGCAATTGATGATGACAAAACTGTCAGGGACCTTTCCTTGTCCACGTTCTTTTAGTCTGTTTGTTCGGATTGTCTTACAACCCATAACATATACACAAGCCCTTAATTTTGAAAATATTAATTACTACTTAGTATTGTACTGTTGGGGAAGTTACAGAAGTTGTACACAGTTGGAACTTGTTCAAATTGTTTAAAATGAGGATAAAATGTGCCTATAATGACTTAGCCTCAAATTTCTGCAAAATACATTTAGTTGACAGTTTTACTGTTGTTGTTGCTGTTTTGCTTTGTTTCATTTTGTTATTTCCTGATGATGTCAGACAATAGCAATCGGCATGGTAAAGCAGGGCTGACCTCACTTTATCTGTTTTGAACCCAGTAACACAGGCAGCCATAGACACATTCTGCCATATTTCAACAAGAGCCCAGGAGATATGCAAAACTCAGCACAAATGCATTACAGTTCACCTTTGATGCCTAATTTCTGAGTCCAGGATTATACCTTCCATGCCCATAGAGTTTGCTTGCTAAAACGATGAGCCAAATTATATCCATCTTCCCATAAGCTAAACAGGCCATCTCACTGTTAGTCTCAACCAGTTTGGGAAGAGAGCCAGTTTTACAGGGGACAAGGAGGAGGTGGTGGGACACTGACATAGAGGCTGAAGCCTTGCAGTCTCCTCCAATCTCTGTAATAGCCACTGGAAGCTGGAAGACAAGGAAACAGATACTGCCTAGGGTTTCAGGGGGACACAGCCTTCTATTAAACTGTTTTTAACTCTTTAAGATTCACTTCAGGATTCTGGCTTTCTATGTTTTAAGGCAGTAGGTTTGTAGCTTCACTAAGAAACTAATAAATCACCACTTAAAACAAAGCATGGCTGTGCTTTAGCTACCCTGTAGCTAGTAGATACCTACCATCTCATCCAGCCCTCTTCCTTTTTAGAGGGTAAGGATCTCATTCCTTTACTACATCTGGCAAGTAAAGCATTTGTTGCAGAAGCGCAGTAGAGGTTGTTCAAATGTGCCTGAAGCACCCTGGGGTGCCTGTGCTCTGATGTGCAAAAGAGAAAAGCACAAAAGGAAGCTGGCTTCCTGAAGTGATCTCCATATGGGAAACAACAGATCACACACAACACCACAGCCACTGTCTTGCCTACAGGCCCCATCACTTGCAATATTTCTGGAAATCCATAACCTAGGGAACAGAGAAAAGAGACTGTTAAATGCAGGTTTTACCTATCAGGCCTGACTGCAAGGCAAAGTCTGCACTGCAGAACTGGCCAGGTACTGATTCTGCTCACACAACCCTAAGCCATAGCATCTGAAAGAATCCAGTCCGGTTGTTCATGCCTCTGAAATGGAGATGGTGAGAAGCCTTACAAGTGAAAGCACCACTCTTCATCAAACATTTGCATTGAGGTTTATTTTATGTACAGAAGTCAACTGCTCAGAGAATTCACACTGGATCAGGCAGGCTAGGAAGGAAATCGACTTTCCTTTGCTCCAACAATCCAGGCTCTAACAGCTGCACTATCAGCCAAATGTTTAGGTCAAATTCCCCTCAAATAATTAGATGTTATAAATAGCAATCTAAAAATGGAGTCCTACTCAGTACCTTTCAAAACAGACAACCACTCTTTACCCCCGCCAGGACTCCACAGTCACAGTGGACAAGGGCTTTCTCACAGTCCTTAGTGATCACCTACAGGACATATGCTACTAGTTCATTCTGCAGAGAAGTTGGAGGCTCAGACTGAATTCTTGCAGATGGTATCAGAGTGATTTCTAAAGCTCATATTCACTAGAGAAGGTAAGAGAAGCTTGAGAGCCTCCAAGGGGGCAGCATGGGGGTCCTCTGTGGTAGATTCAATGAGACAGAGTTTGGACATTAGCAAAAGAGCAAATAAAAAAAATGAAAATAAGCTTTGCAATTTTATGAGGTCTCATTTGTCGATTCTTGATCTTAAAGTATAAGCCATTGATGTCCTGTTCAGGAAATTTTTCCCTGTGCCCATGTGTTTGAGGCTTTTCCCCACCTTCCCTTCTATTAGTTCTAGTGTATCTGGTTTTATATGGAGGTCCTTGATCCACTTGAAGTTGAGCTTTGTACAAGGAGATAAGAATGGATCAATTTTGCTGATGTGGAAGACAGGAAGTGCATGCTGATAAGAGCCTGATATGGATATCTCCTCAGAGGCCTTCAAGAGTCAGACATATTCAGAGGCAGATGCTCACAACTAGCCATTGAACTGATCATGGGGTTCTCAATAGAGGAGTTAGAGTGAAGACTGAAGGAGCTGAAAGGGTTTGTGGCACCATGAGGAGAGCAACAATACCAACCAACCACAGCTCCCAGGGTCTAAACCACCAGCCTGGGAGCACTTAGGGGGGGATCCAGGGCTTCAGCTGAATATGTAAAAGTGGAGGGCCCTGCTGGGCATAGGTGGAAGAAGAGAACTTTGACCTCATGAAGGCTGGATGCCCCAGGGGGTGGGAATTTTGAGGGTGGGGAGGTGGGAGTGGGGGGGTAGATAGAGGTTACATCCACAGAGAAGAAGGAGGAGGGGCGAGGGGATTGGGGGTTTTGAGGGGGTGGTGGGGGATGGGGTAAGGGGACAACATAGGAAATGTAAATAAATCATCCAATAAAAAAAAAAAGAAAAAAAACATAAAAAAAAAAGAATGGATCAATTTGCATTATTCTACATGCTGACCACCAGTTGAACCAGCACCAGTTGTTGAGAATGCTGTCTTTTTTCCACTGGATGGTTTAAGCTCCTTTGTCAAAGATCAAGTGAGCATAGGTGTGCGGGTTCATTTCTGTGTCTTCAGTTCTATTCCATTGATCTTCCTGCCTGTCTCTGTACCAATATCATGCAGTTTTTATCACTATTGCTCTGTTGTACAGCTTGAGGTCAGGGATGGTGATTCCTCCAGAAGTTCTTTTATTGTTGAGAATAGTTTTCGCTATCCTGGGTTTTTTGTTATTCCATATGAATTTGAGAATTTCCTTTTCTAACTCTGTGAAGAATTGAGTTGGGATTTTGATGGGATTATATTGAATCTGTAGATTGCGTTCAGCAAGATGGCCATTTTTATTATATTAATCCTGCCAATCCATGAGCATGGGAGATCTTTCCACCATCTGAGATCTTCTATTTCTTTCTTCAGAGACTTGAAGTTCTTGTTGTACAGATCTTTCACTTGTTTGGTTTTGAGTCACACCAAGATACTGTAGATTGTTTGTATCATTGTGAAGGGTGTTCTTTCCCTAGTTTCTTTTTTATAAATTGGATTCTTCATTTACATTTCTATTGTTTTCCCCTTTCCAGGTCTCCCATTCAGAAACCCCTTGTCCCATTCCCCCTCCCCCTGCCTCTATAAGGGTGCTCCCTACCCACTCCCATCTTCCTGCCCTGGTATTCCCCTACACTAGGGCATGGAACACCCTCAGGCCCAAGGGCTGCTCCTCCCACTGACATCCAACAAGGTCATTCTCTGCCACATATTCGGTCAGAGCCATGGGTCCCTCCATGTGTACTCTGGTTGGTGGTCCAGTCCCTCAGAACTCTGGGGGGTCTGCCATGTTGATACTGTTGCTCCCCTCATAAAACTGCAAACCATCTCAGTTCTTTCAGTCCCTTCTCCAACTCCTCCATCAGGGACCCTGTGTTCAGTCCAATGGTTGGCTGTTATTCTATATCAGAATAACACAGGACTGTGAACTCGTGAACTCCCTGGGAAGGGCCCCATGGCCGGAACATACAAAATATTTCTGAAAACTGCAGCTGTGTGTGTGTCAATAAGAGAGAGAGCACTCCTGCCTGGAACATCCTGGCTCCTGAGTTTCCCACAATCAAGAGCATTCCCACCTAGGAAGCCCCTATTCCTCAGACCCCCTCCAAGCCTGTAGCTTTTGTCTTGATAAACCTGTGTGTTTTGATATTTGGGGCTCTCTCTCCTTCCCTCTTGCAGGAAGTGTGGGCGAGCCCCAGCACACTGGTTCTCAAGTAAAAAGCCTCTTGCTTTGATTGAATCAAGTGCCAACTTCTGTGGTCTTTGGGGTGAGCTCCAGTTCCTGGGACTTGACCAAGGGTCCAAGCCTCTTCTGGGGCCTTACATGAGCATCCACCTCTGTATTTGTCAGGCTCTGGCAGAGCCTCTCAGGAGACAGCCATATCAGGCTCCAGAGAGCAAACACTTCCCAACATCCACAATAGCTTCCGGGTTGGGTGACTATATATGGGATGGATCCCCAGGTGGGGCAGTCTCTGGATAGCCTTTCCTTCAGTCTCTGCTCCACACTCTTTCTCCATATTTCCCCCTGTGAGAGTTTTGTTCCCCCTTCTAAGAAGCACTGAGGCATCCACACTTTGGTCTTCCTTCTTCTTGGGCTTCATATGGTGTGTGAATTGAATCTTGGGTATTCTGAACTTTTGGGCTAATATCCAGTTATCAGTAAGTGCATATCATGTGTGTTCTTTTGTGATTGTGATCCTCACTCAGGATGATACTTTCTAGTTCCATCCATTTGCCTGCGAATTTCATGAAGCCATTGTTTTTAATAACTGAGTAGTATACCATTGTGTGAATGTACCACATTTTCTGTATCCATTTTTCTGTTGAGAGACATCTGAGTTGTTTCCAGCTGCTGGCTATTATAAACAAGGCTGCTATGAACATAATGGAGCATGTGTCCTTATTACATGTTGGAGTATCTTCTGGGCATATGCCCAGGAGTGGTATAGCTGGTTCCTTGTGTAGTACAACATGTCACTGTGTACTACACAATTTATGTCCAATTTACTGAGGAACCACCAGACTGATTTCCAGAGTAGTTATACCAGCTTACAATCCCACCAAAAATGGAAGAGTATTCCTCTTTCTCCACATCCTTGCCAGCATTTGCTGTCACCTGAGTTTTGATCTTAGCCATTCTGACTGGTGTGAGGTTGAATCTCAGAGTTGTTTTGATTTGCATTTCCCTGATGACTAAGGATGTTGAACATTTCTTTAGGTGCTTCTCGGCCATTCGATATTCTTCAGTTGAGAATTCTTTGTTTAGCTATGTACTCCATTTTTTAATAGGGTTATTTGATTTTTTGGACTCTAACTTCTTGAGTTCTTTGTATGTATTGGATATTAGGGAGAGGCTAGTGAAAGGGAGGCAGGAGGGGGAAGAACTAGAGGAGGGGAGGCAGGAAGGGGAGAGGCGGAAGGGGGGAGGCGGAAGGAAGGGGGAGAGGCCAGCTCTTAATATCATTATTTTAATTTTCACTTTAAACTGTGAGAACCTGGGGGAATGGAGTTGCTGCTGCTGTCTGACCTGTAAGAGAACTCAGTAACTCTTTTAGGAAATGGATGAATTTTAAGTATTTAATAACATCTACTGATCAGCATAGGGAACCCCTAACAGTGACATGTTGTATAACACAGATTCCCTCCAGAAATTTGCATGCCACTGGTGAGAAATGAGCTCTACAAATGTGTATTAAAAGGCTGTTTATTTTTTGATATTTATTTTAATATTTATTTATTTTTATTTTATATTATAAGTGTTTACCTGCATGTATGTATGTATGTTCACCTCAGGTGTGAGTCTTTCTTATGGAGATCAGAAAGGAGCCTCAGAGTCCTTAGAACTGGAGTTACAGATAGTTATGAGCCTCCATGTGGCTGCTGGACACCTATTGTCTCTTTGCAAAGGCAACAAGTATTCTTACATGCTAAGCCATCTCTTCATCCCCTATTTTAATTACGGGTAGAGGAGCATGTGCAAGTAAGGGCAGATGCCCACAGAGTTCAAAGAAAGTGCTAGATAACCTCAAGTTACTGATAGTTATGAGCTGTCTAACTTGGCTAAGAATCGAACTCTGGTCCTTGGCCCAAGCAGCAAGTATTCGTAGCCACCAAGCTAGCCCCTGGGAAAACTGTTTCTAATACAACTATGTTGACTCTGGCCCACATCCTTCATCTGATTTCTTGTTGTTGGTAGTGGTGATGGTAGTGGTGGTGGTGGTGGTGGTGGTGGTGGTGGTGGTAGTGGTGGTAGCAGTGGTGGTGGTGGTGGTGGTGCTCCTTGGATAGCAAGAGTCACGACAAGTTACCCTTTTTACAGACACTTTTCCTGAGTTGTTGGGATCCCTGAAAAAGTCTTGTGAGTCCTATTCATCTATCTCTACCATTTGTCCACCCGCTAGAAGCATAAGCACGATTTTAGGGCTAATATTGCCTTGTAAATACTGTGAATTATCATTCTTAAACAGAAAGGTGAGATTGAGGCCATCCCCATGGGCCAGCAGCACTAGACAGGCAAGTTCTCCACCTGCATCTCAGGATTATTGAAAAGGCATCTGCTTTGTAACAGGGTCCCTAGGTAATATGTAAGTACACCAGAGTCTGAGAGGCACTAACACAAACCAGAGTTAAATAGAAACCAATGATGAACTAGAAGAAAATCCTTCTAGTGCCTCTCTTAGAGGGAATGCTTTTGTAAAGAGGCCAAGCCACTATCAATCCAAGAGTATATAAGCTGGAAAGCAAGTCTTTCATTTGTCAAAGGGAGTGAAAGTTCACTTGAGACTTACGAATGTCCATTGAATTTCTTCCTTTTCCTACCATGCCACAGCCTTGCTGACCTAGAACTGAACCTTTGGATAAGCAGTAAGATGTCAGGTGAAGATAACTATGAAGTGTTTTTTGAGATCTGATTCAACCATTCTCTTTTAATCATCCTTTACCTAGGATACTCCCCAGCCCTCCTGGGGTAAGGTGAATGTGAGGGTCGCCATTGCTTAGACACCTGTCCAGGACTCTGTTAATAATGCTCATAAATACAACGTGCTGTACCTCCAAGGTTCTTATTTCTGGTTCAAAGTATAGATAACTATGTTGCTTTAATATGCATCCAGTGCCCCTGAGGGAAGCTTGTGTAAAAGACCAAGAAATCACAAACTCAATTTGAGTAGTAGCAAGCACAACAAAACCAAAATATAGGTTCTCTATTCAGTAACTTTCGTCTTCTCCCTAGGGCACACAGAAATCTCAACTGCATCATAATATTCCTGCTATTTGTTCATTACTGGCTGAGGATGAGCATCATACCAGATACTAAAGACATAACCTCTCACTCAGTATCTGCTACAGAGGTCTCTGTACTGTCATGTTGGCCCGAGTAAAATTTGAATACTAACTTTAGCAAATCACTGAACAAAATGGCCTTGTGTGCACACGTGTTTGTGCATGTGCACATGTGTGTATCTATAGATAATGCATGTCTATGTGCTATTGTGTCCATTTGAATGAGTATGAAATTAGAGAAAGTTTCAGACAATGACAGTAGAAATCTATGGTACCATATATAACAATAGGCTCATTTTCTCATGACAAAACAACAACAAACAAACCATAGAACTCTATACCCCCCAGATTCCCAATGTTTGTTCCTATGAAAAGTATGATCATGAATAAATTATCTCAATTTTCTGAGAGATTAGGTCAGAGGATTTTAGTAAAATCTGAAATCTTGTGGGACTACAGGTAAAGATGGGAAGCTCCCAGAAGGCCAGCATAGAGCATAACTAGGAAAGCAAACTGACCTCCAGTTACAACTAGGCCATGGCATCTCCTCTCTTGCTCTGATTTCTGAACCATTAAAATGAGGATGGCAATACGTATCAGACCTTTTGTGTCAAAATTATGAAATGAATATGTTTCCAGAAGTATAGCATTTTTGGTGGACTATATTTGTCTCCACATTGTAATCTCTCTCCAAACAGCAAAGTATCCTCTAAAGATTCACCACTAGCCTAGTCCCTCTGGAGTTGTAAGACTGACTATGTAGAAGACAAGAGTTTCACCCCATAGCCAACCCCTAAGCTACATTAAAATAAAGAGAAACATGAGTTTTCATCTATATCCACCAACCTTTCCATACCCACACCCAAGTCAATTCTGAAACCTTGGTTAATCCACAAGGGAGGCTTTATATGAATTAGTAATAGGCATCCTTTTCTGCAGTGATGCTTTCAGTCATGTGTCAGTCTTGGTTCTCCTGATAAATAAAACTGGGTATACAGAACTGTAGTGTGGATGGATGGATGGATGGATGGATGGATGGATGGATGGATAAATGGATAGATAGAGAACCTACACACATAGATTTGTTGTAGAGTATAATCACAGAGGGTGAGAATACCCAAGGGCTGAACCTGATTGCTGAGAGCTAACAGCATCAACTTATGTAACACTGATGATCTGGGACCCAGGTGAAGAGTTGTGCACATTAAAGTGTGCATCTAAGTGTGATATCAGAAAACAAAAACAAAAAACAGACAAACAAAAAACTGTCCCAGCTTGAGGACAAGAGATTCCCCTCACTCTATCTTTTTTTTTCCCTAGGGACTCAATGGAGCCCCACTTGCAGTGGGGAGTGTGATTGCTTTACTCCATCTACCTTGCAGATGCTAACTTTGTCCATAAATACTTCAAAGACTTGTCAAAAATATATTAAATCAAATAGTAACATGAAATGGCCCAGTCAAGTTAAAGCACAATCAATCAGCATACATCAGCGTATGGTGGGCCATCGGCTGCACACCTAGTCAAAGCTCCATTTCCCCTGAGCTAGGTACCCTAGTGGAGACTGCAGTCTGGTAACTCACGCACAGCCCACGTGATATCTGCTCTAAGGACTGCTGATGTTTAGAGTTGGTACTTAGAGTCTTGCCGTCATAGGCCTCCTCTCTAGCCTCCCTCACATCTATTAGTTTCTGAACTGTCCTTCCTTGCTTTGGGCTACATTTAATACCCCAACAAAAGGTAGGCCCCTCTATAAGCTGCTGGAATGAAGCATCATTTTTGTGTTCTTCTTCTGTTTATTTGTTGTTTGTTTGTTCGTTAAACCTTGTTAAACACAGGATCTTCCAGAGAATCATCTAACTTAAGTGAAGCACACAGGGAAAGGGGGCAATGTTGAACCTTCTCTTTCAGTGAACAAAGCAAAACAAAACGAAGCACAGATTTCCCCTCCTGGAGGGTCTGTGAAAACGTTCACCTGAGCTAGAAATAAGAGAATAGAGAAAAGAACAAGTTATGGTGGTGATGATGATGATGATGATGAAGGTGGTGATGATGATGATGATGATGATGAAAGGGAAAATGAGAGTCCTCAAGGTCAGGAATGATATAAACAAATTGAAAATTAACAGAAATAAAGACTGAGTACGCATTCTGTGAATGTTCCGAGTTCTAGAAGTTGCAGAAGTGTAACAGAAGGGATGAGTCCCTGTTTACCAGCCACAAACAGGGTGCTATCAAGTACAACACATGTGTGACAACTAGGAGTGCAATGTCCCAAGCCTAAGAATACTGTGCTGCTGGCATCAGAACATACCCAATCAAATGACTTTGTCTGCTCTACAAATGGAGGGGGAGGAGGAGGAGGGGTGCACATGAAGGCTCAGTGCAATTTCATATGTACAGTAAACAAATATTTAACAAAGACAAGGGAGGGAGTGAACAGCGGCAGCATGAGAGTGGGGAGAGGAATGATTCAGATGTTGGCCAAGAAACATAAACAATGCAGCCAGGGAAAGCTGGGGAAGAGAGAGCTCTTGCTATGGTAACAGGCTTAGAAACTAAATGTGACTCTGCAGTGGAAATGTAATTTTTTTATTCTGAAAAGATAAACAGATCAACCTAACGGAGGATACAGGAGGGAGAGAAATGCAGAGGGAGAAGGAAGGAGGAGTAATAAACAATGCTAAGGGTGTTTGAGAAAGCCATAGGAAAATTTATATTCTATAAGATTACTTTAAAATGCACATACAATATACACATTTATATACAGATATGGTTTAAATGGAGCTACCCCACATAACAGATAATCCTTTCCAGGGAGCTATCGACTATATGACAAAAACCAAAACAAAACAATATTAGCCATTGACACTTTCCTTTGAGTTGTTAGTCAGGAGGCCCAAGAGACACCCCCACAACAATATTGGCTATTGTTCCTGGTTACCTGCCAGAACTTGAAGGTAAAACCCTGTTACTGGAGACACCACACACTTCCATCACCGAACCTAGAAAGATCAAGCTGACCTGAGAGCCTTCTTCCTGAGCACCGTCTCCTAGTGTCAGAAGGTGTTGTGCAAGCTGCCAAGGAAGGTATTATCAACAGTCCTACCATGTTTTAAACTGAACACAACAAGGACCAGGCTGGAAAGAAACCTCAAAGGTGCCATGGTAGCAATTATATACAGGGGGTAACCAACAACTGCCTGGTTAGATTTAAGAGGAAGTTAATAGGAGAGAACGCATGCCTGCACTGTAAACCAAGCCGAGAATCTGTGGCTGGAAAGGTCATATCATAGACCTTGGAAAAAACATATTTCTGCCATTTTCTAAAATAATATAGTTTCCAACTGTCTTGTAGCTGTCCTCATACCCAAAGTGCAACTATCCCTGTTATCAAAAAAAGGTTTCTTTTTACCAACAGATAGGCCATTATAGACACTCGAAAGTGGACAAAATGCCGAGAATACATGTGAAGACCTGAGCCCCACTGGATCATCTACAACATAATCCCTACACTTAAAGCTTGTAGGCCATCATGAAGAGGAAGCAGATAGATTTTAAAGGCCAGAGGATCTGACTGCATGTCTTAGTTAGGGTTTTACTACTGTTAACAGACACCATAACCAATGTAAATCTTATAAAGGACAAGATTTAATTGGGGCTGGCTTACAGGTTCAGAGGTTCAGTCCATTGTCATCAAGGTGGGAGCATGGCAGCATCCAGGCAGGCATGGTTCAAGCAGAGCTGAGGGTTCTACATCTTCAACTGAAGGCTGCTATCAGCATACTCACTTCCAGGCAACTATAATGATGGTATTAAAGCCTATACCCACAATGACACACCTACTCCAACAAGGCCATAACTTCTGATCATGCCACTCTCTGACTCAAACATATACAAGTTATCATACTGCAGAAAGATGAAAGCTCCTGGATATGACAGGGAAGCTGTCAGTCATGAACTCTCAACATGTTTGCTAGCACATAACCTGCACATAAACAGTCAACATTCCAACATAGATGGGGAAAAGTTCACAAGGCCCCACTTCTAGATAAAGAGCTTCAAGCAGCCATTTGCTGCTAAGAGAGAAAGAACCACTTTTTTTCAGGGGCAAGCCCCATAATAGGTTATTCAAACCTAAGCAAACATACTTAAACACTTAAACATCTGAACAACATTAATTGGACTTCATAAGATGTATATGTGTACAAATATATACATATAATTGTAACAATAGTAATTATAGAAGAAGCCATAAATTCAAGAGAGAGTTGATGGGGAGAAAGGGGTTCAAATTGATGCAAATACAGTGTACTTATTCATAGAATACTGAAAATTGAAAAAATTAAAGGATAAACACAAATAAATTGCCTTATATTAAAATAATCATTTGCACTCATCCCTAGTATCTGAAAATCAGGAAAAGAGTTCTAAACACAAGGAGATGGGATTTTAGAGACAAGTGCCTACAGGTCTTATATTTCCTAGTGTCAAATTCTGGCTGTTGATGCTATAAGAAAGCTCTCATGTACCAGTGAAGTTGATAACAAATCAATACCAATTCCTGTAGAAACATCTTAATCTCAGTTGTTGGAAAAATGAAATGCACACCAAACTCTTCACAAGACTCATGAGCCAAGCTTCTAAATGCCTTTAGTATTTAACTCTCCACTTAGTGAAACTGGAACTAGTCAGGATCTCCTAGAAAAATAGAAACAAAAAAATGTATACACATTATACAAGGGATTTTGGGGGGGGGCTTGATTACACAGCATTGGTTGATGAGTACAACGATGACAGACACAATTGCAGAAAGTGGCTTCCCATCCAGACCTGCTGCCTACCTAGACTTCTCACCACCAAGACCTATAGCCCAATGGAAGTTGCTGCTTGCATTGAGATCAGATCTTTCCTCACCAATTGCTGTCCTACATGTCAGTCTTCTCTGGAACATCCCCAAAGACACATTGAGGTGTCTCTGACACCTGTTAATGCAAAAATGTTGACCACCAAGACCAACCATTATACATGGCTTTTCATCTGACTCCTAGGAAAGTGTACTAGTCTGATCTCCAAGCACAGCATATATATATCCAGTGGGCTTCTCAAAGCTACTCCATCCAAATCTGAGTTCCCTCTCATCTCTTGAAGCTATTGCCACTGTCTCTCACGTACCACATCTACTTTAACCCACTTAACTCAGTCCTACCCTAGGGCCTTGGTCTTTTCTCTTGTTTCTCCCTCTGCTTTGAATACTGAGTTACCTCAGACACTTCCCTTTGGTTTTGAGGAACTTGAATATCTCAATAAGAGTTTCTCATGATCTTCAACTTCTCTCAGTGCAGATTAGGAGGAAGAAGAGTAGTTTCAATGCACACGGGCATAGGCTGAAAAGCTGCATGACATTCTATATATTAGACATATGCTGAACAATCTGGACTCTGAACAATCTCTCCTTGCTAGAGAAGTGGAAGAAGCAGAAGTTGGGCATAGCACACTGGCTGAAATGTCTGGACTGAAAGTAGCATGTGTCATTACTTATACATTTCATTGGCATAATCTAGTTAGCCTCACCTAGTTGAAAAGAGGTGAGATGTATGATACAGTTCAAGCCAATCAAGAAAAAGAGAGGCAGTCGTGGATGGGTCCTAGACCATTAGCTACCACCAGTTGTTTCCTTGGAAACTGCTTGCCATGTGGGGAAATTAAATACCTGCTACACTTTCTTGCTCTGGAGTTAATATTAAACTGATGATATTATCTTTTTCCATTCATCTCTTCAATGTTTCTAAGAGATAGGATTCTATCACATGGCTCAGGCTGGCCCCAAATTCCTCAGTCTAAATCACTCTTCTGCTTTAGTCTTCCAAGCATCCGAGCCTTTAAGCATGTGCCATTATACATGGCTAACAGATACTTTTTGAGTCCTTCCTTTTATGTGGCAGAAACTGAGTGAGGTTGTGGATACTGCAGTCTTCCACGCACTTATCTGTAGATTTCTCTGAAATAAACTAGAGTCTGAAAATATTAAATAGAAAGTTCTAGAATAAATGGTTTGCAAATCTTCACTGTGATAACAATTTACTGATTCCTTTTTACCTCAGTAGGTACATGGTCACTCTTTTGCCTACAAAATCATGCTGCAAATGCTACCTACTAACTAGCCAAAAGCCATCACATCGACAGTTGTGGTAACACAGCAATCTCTGCTCAAGTAAGACTTTAGTTAATGATACTCCCAAAGTTCAAGAATAGTGATGTTGGTGACTTCATGATAGTGGTTATAACTATTCTATTTGATGATTAGTTACTTTTTTTAATCCCTTAAAATTGTGCCTAAGTTATAAGTCAAACCTAATAAGGTTTATTATATGTGTGTTTATAAGAGAAATAGAGTCTACATAGAGTTTGGTGCTTTATATGGTTTCAGGTAACCATTGGCTGTCTAGAAACATTCATTCTACAGGTCAGGGAAAACAACTGTATAGATTACAGAGGTGTTGCTTGTATAGCACTCCATAGTCTGGTGGGAGAGGCATGTGACTACATCTGACACCCACAGTGTCCCTACACACTCAGTGTTATGCTGTACATCTTGCACCAGACAAATATGGAGTATGCACAGGACATTCATCTTTTCCTAAGATTGTGCTATCCTGAAAAACCATTGCTAATTGAAGGTCCCCTGGAAGTTCTTACTGCTCTCTCAGAAACTTATTTATCCAAAGTAGACTCAGATAACTTTAAAAACTTAATGGTCTTTAATTCACAAATAGCAACAAATAGATAGGCAATCCTGGAGATGGAAAACCTAGGAAAGAGAACAGGAACTACAGACACAACCATCACAAACAGAATACAAGAGATAGAAGAGAGAATCTCAGGCATAAAAGATATAGGAGAAAGTGATACATCAGTAAAAAAATAAAATAAAAATGTTAAAGCTAAAAAATTTCTATCACAAAACATCCAGGAAATTTTGGGCACTATAAAAAGACCAAACCTAGAAATAATAGGAAGAGAAGCAAAAGAAGACTCCCAAATCAAAGGTCTGGAAAATATCTTCATCAAATCTATAGAAGAAATTTTCCCTAATCTAAATGTACAAGAAGCTTACATAGTACCAAATAGAGTGGACCCAAAAAGAAAATTCTCCCACCACATACTAATCCAAACACTAAATACACAGAACAAAGAAAGAAACATTACTAAAGCTTAAATCACACATTGAAACCCACACGTTAAGTAAGTGGAAGACTTCATAATACAATCCTCTCCAACTGACTGGTCATCAAAATAAAAACTGAACAGAGAAAAAAATGAAACTTACAGATCTTATGAATCAAATGGACCTAACAGATATCTACAGAATATTTCACCCAAACACAAAAGAATATACTTTCTTCTCAGAACCTCATGGAACTTTCTCCAAAATTGACCATATAATCAGTCACAAAGTAAGCCGCAACAGATACAAGAGAACTGAAATGACTTGTACCTTATCAGACCACCATGGATTAAAGTGGGACTTCAAAAACAACAGAGGTGGTAGGGAGATTGAGAGAGGGGAGGGAGTAACACCTAGTGGGAGCTCCCCCTTCTCAGAGAAGGGCAGGGAAATGTGGGGAGGAGATGTGAGAGGGGACTGGGAGGAAAGAGTGGCTGATATTAGGATTTGAAGAAATAAATAGAAAAAAGTTAAAGGAGGTAAATTTCTCTAACAGTGTGAATTCTGACAGGTCTAAGATGCTTCTGTGGATGACCACACACAGGAGTACATAGGCAGCACAAATATGACTTGATGGTTTAAAATAAATATTGGAGATAAAAATTTGATGGACTTGAATGTGGGGTTAGATCTGAAAAGAGACGGATAATGTGATCAAAATACGATCTATGAAATTCACATGGAAAATAAAAATATTTCAAAAGTAAAAAAAAATAAAACAAAAAACCTGGGTTCACTTTTACCTTAACAATATAGAATAAAGATAAGTTATTATTATTTTACTCTGAAATATAAACTCCTGGAGGGCTGGGTGGATATGCAAGAACAGGATGAGGTCAGAATCCATGCAATGATCCCTTTTCAATTTTTCCTTTGGGTAACAGCCAGTCTAGGATGTTAACACATTAATAAATAGATTATTTATTATAATAAGTATAATAAATATTTCCCAAAGAAAAGTAAAATTTCAACACACATAACTCATACATGTATGCGTGCACATACACCTGTACAACAAGCTCATGCCATTTATGTATTTGTTTGGCTCTTACTCTATACCAAACAAATCTGATCAAGTTATTAACTGATTCTACTAAACATAAATATCTTCCATTCTCTGGGGTTTGAATGCATCCATCATCCTGGGATTACAATAAACGACACTTGGACTGCCATTCTCGTTTCCTAAGTAAATGGCAGACATTATTAGTTGATCACTAGACTATTTTCTCCCAAGTGTAAATCAGACCTCACAATCTTTTTTATAGTACCAAGCAGCCACTAGGAATTAATAGAATTAGATACTTCGAGACCATTTCACATTCCTATGTTAAACTGAAACTTCATTAAATAATTTAATACCATTTTGTCTTTTAATAACCCATAACCCTTCTCATAAGAGAAGACCAGTAAATATTTAGTGAATTAAAGAAACTGCATTCTAAACATAAAGCTTTTATAATGAAAGAAAGATCATGAATCAAGGTAAACTTTGATTCTATTTAAAAACATAGAAATGGAAGCTTCACGTGTACTTTTAACTGACTAGGTGCTCATCAAGCATGAATAATGAACCCAAATGATTAAATTAATAATTCATAAAATAATTTTCAATCCATAACTAGTGGCATATTATGCATTAAGTTCAAGGCTATAAGATTCAAGGACACAAAGAAGCAGGGGACCCAGGCCCTTATCTCTAATATCTACTTGAGACATTTCCTACTAAAACACAGAGTAAGAAGTATCATGCTGGTATTTGTGATGACAGAAAATTCAGATGTTTGAAGGGAAGAGGGCAAGATTTCTTTGAGGCTAAAAGGGAATTCAGTAGATGAGCCAGTTCTTCTAAGGATCTATTATTACCCCTCCATATCCTGACAGTAAACTCTGTCTTTGTGTCTATCTATCAGATTATCTGGAGAACAAAGTGGTCTATAACCCACGTGCACTCAGATAGAGGGCAATGGCTTTAGAATCCATGAACAGCTAGGAAGATATGATATGCTTCCATTCTTCTGGTGACTCCTGACCCAGACTGTCCATGTCCTTAAGATCAATACATAGTAACAGAAAAGGAGTGAACTTATAAACCCTCTTGGCAAAAATACTAAAAAGGTGGTGTATTGGTTGGACTCTTTCCCTCATGTAGGCATCTTTTAACCTACACCTACCTGCCTTATGAATCGTATCAGGGAGGATGAATTTAAAATTTAAAAAAAGAACTTGGCTTTAATGGACTCTAGTGCTATCTTTCCTGAATCTAGCATCTCACACATATTTCACAATGACCTCTTACCCACGTCTGTAATGACTTGCTTCTTAGTCTAAAATCTTTCCATCTGTCTCACATGTAAAATGTAACGTCCCAAGAGTAAACACAGTGATGACAAATGCAATGCCGAACTTGTCAAGCCAAGTAAGATGTTCAGACTACCTTCAACATTCAAATTTGTGACAAGATTTCCTGATTGGCTATGAAGGGGGTTGGGGGCATAAAATCAATCACACTTTACATCACAAATGACTACAACAAACAATGTGTAGATAGAAATCTTAATTAAGCAATGAACTACTAATTATCCTTTTAGATTTTTCATTAAAAAAAAAAACACTCTCTCTTCATTTTGTATCCAAAGTCATACTGTAGATGATGTGTCTCTGAATTCAAGGCTGGACAAAGTGATATCAAAGATAGCTCTTCAGTTTACACAGTTTATGGAAATGCATACTGCCTGGTGACGTCTCTATTATTCATGTCCTATATCTTTTGGAAAATTGTAGATTTTTGCATACAGACCAAATCCAAATCAAGTTTGTGATTAAAACAAAACCCTTCCATTTCAGACCTCAGAATGCAGTGAGAGAAGATATTGTCACCAAAACGCTTTCTAAAATGGTCCTTCTAAAACAATGCTAATTGTTTTCCTACAAAGGAAAACTGTTTTCATCTCAAGACTTGGTCCCACATTGCTAAAGCCTATTGGTTACATTTGAGAGCAAACTCAACTGCATGCATCTTTCACATTTAAATTTTTTTTAACACGGTGCATATACATTGTGTGTTTCCCTGTCAAACTAATAAAGTTTATGCATGAGAAACTTGGAGAAGTAAGGTATGATGATTAACCTTGGCTGTAGGCTTGACCAGAGTTTAATCACTTACAGGATAGGTTACTGCACGTCTGTGGGAGTGGCTCCAGATGAAGACAGACTCACTCTGAATTTGAGTAGCATCATTCTATGGCCTGGGGGCCCAGGCTGAACAGAAAGAAGAGGTCCAAGAAAAGTCAAGTCCAACTTTCTGTGCTTTAAAGAATTCAAAGGAAAACCATTTCCCTGACAATGATAGACCCTAGAGGCAGTAGAGGAGGGACAGTAGTTATGGTTCCATGAGATGATGAGATATGCCTTTATTTAAACATAAAATTTGTGAGCAGTTGGAAAGATTAGCAAAATAACACAAGTAAAGAATTACTACAAGGGAGATTAAAAATTAGATTGCCCAGTCTCCTGATTCTAAGGTTATAAAAAACTTTCACAAAAATGAATGCACTTAAAATTATGGGAAGCATAAGGCATCAGTGTTAAGGGAAGTATAAAATCCTAACGAGATGGAGAATGATGTTAGCTGGGGTCAATAACAATAACCTGCTATGAGGAAATGACATCTTCAAACAACCTTAAGTATATGCCGTAATTTGATTGAGAGCATTTGGTTAAAAGGCAGGCAAGGATGAAGAAGCTATATTCAGAGAAGGTTAATTACTCCTTACTCAGTGGAAGTTGGTAAATAAAAATCAAAGTCCAGGCACAGTGTCTCAAGACAAGTGAGAGCCTACTTCTCAGCAAACAGACTTAAAGACTCATTCTTCTGGGAGTTAGCTTATCATCCCCAGGTATTCTTCCTTACATACATATTGTTAAGGGTACAAAAAGTGACTTTTTTCCATCATAAAGTCTATCCCAAGTTCTCTGATAGTACAGATTTTAGGGGGTTCTGCTCATGGAAAACCCCTGGTAGGTCTCTAGGCTAATTCTGAGGGGCTGCATGCTGGTGCTGTTCTGCTCTACACAGACCAAGTAGAGCAGGCTACTATTTCCATGGTGTGGATACAGAAAATGTTCTCTGAGCGTACTCAGTCACCAAACTCACTTTTAATACTAATTTTCTATCAAACAGCATGTCAAAGAATCAAACTTCAAATAGCTAAAACAAAAAGGCGTGTTTGTGGTGTGGCTTATGCAGTCAGTGGAGGAAGCTGGGCATCTCTGGTGTTCCCTGTCCTGTCTGTGCTGCTCTCTACAAGATAACCACAATTTCAGATGACAGTGGCACTTTAGCCAAAAAGTCACATAGGGAGAACAACTTCCACTCAAGACTTCTCAGGGAAGAGCTCAGGGATTGTCTCTGAACCCATCACTATGACTGAGAAACCAAGAACACATGAAGGGGGAATAGTCTCATTTGTACCACATGGCCAGAGTTGCACGGACAACAGTTTTCTCCTAAAAAGATCGAGCATGAAGGGGAAGACAAATTGTGGCTTTTGGAGACCAGTTGAGGAGGTCATTATAATCTGCCATCTCTTAGAACAAAGGTACAGGGGGTACTAAGAATAGACTTTTGAGAAATAGGAGGAAAGTGTACAAAGCGATACAAGTGCTGTAGTTTCCATCTATAACATCCCCCTAAGGCTTATGTGTTTGGTCTCCTACTGGAGGTTCTTCTGAAATGTGGTAGAAGACTTGTCCTCACTGGAAGCAGTGGGTTTGTCAGGGCCTGCTTTCGAAATCTCGTTTAGTTCCTCAGCTCTTTACGTCTCTAGCTCTTTGCTTCCTGGCCACTATGAGGTAAAAAGTTTTATTCTACAACATACTTCTCCTGTGATGTTCAGAATCTCCAAACACTCAAATGCATCGTGGTCAACTGTAATGTACTAAATTCTGTAAATCTAGGATCCATAAAAAAAAATTGTATTATTTGCCTCAGCTAAGCTTTTGTCAGACCAATAGAAAGCTAACATACATAGAGGTGGTAAGAGGACCTGCTGCGGGTAGCTTCAGCTTCTTCCTGGGCCTGCTCCTCTCAGTGGCTTTCCAGCCCACCACCAAGAGGAAGTGAGACAATCGCGTGGCCTACATGAATCCAATAGTTATGGCTCAGTCAAAGGGTCTAATTTAGTCTTCAGGACCAACAATCCAGGCTGATCTGAATCGACCAAGGCCCGCCTGGGAGGAAGTAAAGGAGCAGCTGGAAAAGAAAATGAAGGGCCCCAAGGCTTTGACTGAGCTTGAAGAAAAAATGAATGAGAATTGGAAGAAAGAACTAGAAAAACATAGAAAAGATTATTAAGTGGAAATGAGAGCTCATCCAAAAAAAGACAGAAAAACAAAAATGAAAAGAAGAAATCTGGTAGGTATTCATCTTCTTCTTCATCGAGCTCTGATTCTTCCTGCAGTTCTTCAGATTCTAAAGATGAGGATAAAAAAACAAACAAACAAAAAGAAGGAAGAAAAAGAAGAGCCGTTGCCATAAGTCTCCTGAGACCTCGGTGTTGGATTCAGACTCAGACAGCAAGGATGGTTCAAAAAAGAAAAAGAAGTCAAAGGATGTAACTGAAAGAGAAAAGGACACTAAAGGACTCAACAAAAAGAGAAAAATGTATGAAGATAAAGCGTTATCATCTGAGTCGCTGTCAGAATCAAGCTGTGGAGAAGTACAAGCAAAAGAAAAAGAAGAAGAAAAGCAGCGAAGAGTGAGAGAACAACAGACAAAACCAAAAAGAAGCACAAGAAGGAAGCATAAGAAGCACAGCAAAAAGAAGAAAAAGAAGGCTGCCAGTTCAGGCTCAGACTCACCATAGTGTCCAGGAAGACCAGGGTCCTTAAAGGAGAGTGCAATGTAAAGGAGCTCTCAACTGTGAAGATGATGACATACTTAGTAACGCGCATGGATCCCCTTGTTTTCAGATGTGTCCTGGACTAGTCAGTACCACTTGGACTCCGCTGTGTGGAAGGCCATGATTGTCGCCTGCTGCTTGAACACATTTCCTCTTCCGGTGCTTGGTGACTCTGGGAGACAGTACTTTACAGTCATACTAGTGGTTAAGGGATTTGGAATAAAGCTAATATTTTTTACTAGAAGTACTTAAGAATAAATCAACAGAAACTTAATTTGGATCCATCTTTTAACATGTAACCAGAAATACTGAGATGGCTCTAGTAAAAATTTTCAAAGTAGGGATTAGATTAATATTTCAAAGTCCTTACTCTGTAGATAAGTATATTTTAATTTTTCCCCACATGTACTTTGATTTACTTGGGGAAGGAGCTTTTAAAGAGGGGGTTGTTTGCTATCTCTTTAGCTACCAGAACAGCGTGCATTTGATCTCACACATCCTAGTTTTGTGGACACAGTAGCCATGCTTTCTGGAAGGACAGAGCTGGGCACCGTCAGTCCTGCTCCTGACTGAGGTTAATGACATCCTTAGACTTTGTTGTATGCTGCTTTGAATGAACCAGAGATACCTGGCCCTTTGCAGCATTAGAAAGTCCCCAAATCTCTGGAGTTTACCTCCACTTCAATACTAATTGAATGTTTTGGGGGTTACATTGTGTTACTTCATTTGAATTCATTTTGATTACACTTTGGCTTTGGAGAGGGATTTTTTTAGTAGACACTGATACATTCTGAGCTTGATAGCTGACAATTCAAAAGCGTATGTGTTATACAAGTTTTAACCAGTCAGAAGATTTTTTATGTAGCCAGTAATAGATACTTTATGTTTTGTATAAATTTTGTTTCTGCTGCAGTGTTTAGCTTTTAACTAACTCTTGCTGTCTTAAGTTCGTAACTGTTTAATGGCACACTTACAAGATATTTAGCATGTAAAAAGCAGAACTTTGGGTTTTTTGTTTTTAATGGCTTTATATTGAGGCTTACCACAAACAAGTTGAATGGCAGGCCTGGTATGCCGTATCTTGTTACATAAGACTATTGCCAGAATCTTAGTAAACATATGTTTCAAAAGTTTGTTGTCTTTGTATATGAATAACAGATTATGACATGTCAAAAAAAAGCTAACATACAATGTCAGGTAACACTGTATACAGACAACCTTTTTGAGATGAATAGAACATTTAATTTTAACCAAACCATATCGTTCCCCACTCAACTCCAGTCACATAACCCAATGGCTATATGAAAAGTATACAACTGCTTCCAATTTGCCAAGCCCATCCACCAAATATGCTATCCCATTTTATGTAATATTGAGAAAAATTTCAAGTATATTTTGCAACTTCAATAAAACTAATATATTTTTCTAAGAATTGAATAATAAAAATGAAGAATTAATTGGTATCAGGATAACATAGATTAATACATATTTATAGTTAAAACTAAAGGTTACCTCCCAAACAGAAAATCCACTCCAGGAGAGTCTTCTGGCTGCCAGACACATAGCCAAGACACATACGGTATCTGATGGCGTTGGTTACCTCACAGAGTCAAAGGCATTGGAGACCTTAATGTGACATCGTTACTGGCGTCTTGACCTCACTCAAACAAATAGATCCCTGCAGATGAAATATAATTTATAATCCTTCAGAGAATTTTCCAGCTATACCTGAAGCATCATTAAACAATAATGAAACACTAGTCTAACAGTCATCTTGTGAGACAAATTAAATCAAACCCACTGCTGCTATAAACAGAAACATAGAGCCCTATATCTGGATTGTTCACAGCCTATATCAGCCTTGAATGTTGCTGCTAACTGCCAATACTATAGATGTTTCTATACTGGTCCCATCCAATTGGAAATCTGCTATAAAGCATATAGAAACTAAAATACATTATTTACTTCAAAATTCTCCTTATTTCCCCACCTTTTGTGTAATTCTCAAAGAAACAGGATCTTTCCTTTCTCTAAGACATTAAATGCTGTCTGCTGATGTCACCCCTCATTCATCATATTCTGATTCATTGGATATTTTTATTTCTCTTGGGTACCAAAAACTTTAAACTGAAGCTTCTGCAGCAACTGGTACTTTTGAATAAACATTTCCCCCATCCATCATTTCAAAAATGATAATGGTTCAACTATATCTAGACACCTATCAAACTTCATGTTTTTGCTTCAATGTCACCTTCTTACAGGTACCTCCATCCTTTATGAAGATTTATTTCATTTTATTTTTCACAACACCCCATTCTTTTCTTTCATAGGGAAAATTTATTAGATGATGTCTTTTATTACAACAGTCATATGGTGTAAAAAAACATCATTTGCTTCATTCATCCTTCTATATCTTGCACCTGTCAGATAGTAAATAACCAAAACACTTTCATGAATGATGATTTGTTGTCACCAAATATTCTTTCTCTACTATGGTACAGTCTTCTGTTTTCCAGATCTGGCTTTATGCTTCAGTCCAGGAACTGAGATAACCATCATTTTTCTAAAGTGCACATCAAACCTTCTCACTTCTCTGCTTTCCTGGTCTCTCACCATCACCATCTTCTGCATAAACTAGCATAGGAAAATCATTCTCTTCCATGTCATTTCAAACAATTATTCTATGAAATGGTGTTATAAGAAAATATTGTGCAAACATTCTAGTTCAATTCCCCAGTAGAAGGATGTGGTTAATGACTTCATATGAAATTTGAAGAGCCCAACTAGGACTCAGGCTCACAAAAAAGTCTAAGTGACTTTCTATCAGTGACAAGAGAGTTTATGTTTACCTCAATCATAGTGAGGTATGTCACTATATAGAACAATTTATCTAGTGAAAAAGCATAGTTAGTTTAAAACAACAAACTTTATCATTTGTGCAAACCAAATGTTTCAATGTCTGTTGTCTGACCGTTGAGGATCTACATCTAAGTTTTTAAAATTAATTGGTTATTTTATTTATTTACATTTCAAATGTTGCTTCCCTTCCTGGTCTCCCCTCCACACCCCCCATCCCATCCTCTCTCCCATTTGCCTCTAAAAGGATGCTCCCCCATCCACCCACTCACTCCCACCTTACCCCTCTAGCATCCCCCCTACACTGGGACAACAAGCCTCCACAGGACCAAAGGCCTCCCCTTCCGTTGATGCCAGATGAGGCAATCCTTTGCTACATATGTAGCTGGAACTATGCATGGACTCATCCATGTATACTCTTTGGTTGGTAGTTTAGTCCCTGGGATCTCTGGGGGGCGGGGTCCAGTTAGTCAATATTGTTGTTCTACCTATGTGGTTACAAGCCCCTTCAGCTCCTTGAGTCCTTCCCCTAACTCTTCCACTGGGGTCCCTGGGCTCACTTGGCTATGAGTATCTGAATCTTTCTTAGTCAGATGCTGGCAAAGTCTCTCAGAGGACAACCATACTAGGCTCCTTTCTGGGAGCACTTCTTGACACTAGCAATAGTGTCAGCATTTGGTGTCTGCAGATGGGATGGATTCCAACGTGGGGTGGTCTCTGGATGGCCTTTCCTTCAGTCTCTGCTCCAATTTTTGTCCTTCTGTTTCCTTTAGACAGGAACAATTTTGGGTTAAAACTTTGAGATGAGTGGGTGGCATCATCCCTCAACTGGGGGCCATGCCTATATACTGGAGGTGGTCTTTTCAGGTTCTACCTCCCCTCTGTTGGGTAATTCAGCTAATGTCATCCCCATTGGGTCCTAGGAACTTTGTATCTAGGATTTTCTAGTAGTTCTCCCCATTCCCCACCCCCAAATGCTACATATTTCTGTTCAGTTTTCTGACCCTCTGGACTTCTTTCCTGTCTCTCCCCATACCTGATCCTGCCCCCCTTTCCTTCCTCCTCCTCTCTCTCTTCCAAGTCCATTCCTCCCTCTAACTCTTGTGATTGTTTTGTTCCCCCTTCTAAGTAGGATTTAAGCATCCACACTTAGTTCTTCCTTTTTGTTAAGCTTCATACAGTCTGTGAGTTGTATCTTATATCTAATTTTTTAGAAAGTATAGCAACATTTTAGTAAGTTGGAAAAGATGGAGGTCATAACACATCTCTGTGGTATGTGTGCCTATCTGCTCTCTTGACTGTTACACAATGGACAAAGGCTTTGGACTTCAATTGCTTCTGGTCTGTGCACTCACAATTGTTTATTATTGACATTTACTTACTGAGACAGTGTCTTACTGTGTAGCCTAGGCTAGCTTCAAATTTACGATCCTCCTGCCTCAGCCTCCTAAGTGCTAGAAGTCCAGTTGTGTGCTATCATGCTCACCTCATTGTTCTAAATCCCACGTATAGGAATGCATACATGCAAATACATACACACACAGTTTTTTGAATCTTTGAGTTTCATAGGTGTGGGTTCTTTACTCAATGTAAGCCATTTACAAATTACATACTGATCAAAGACTAAACATAAATAGTATAATAAAAATTAAAGAAATAACCCTAAGAACTCATTATAAAAGACAAATGACTTAATTTTAAAACAAACAAATATTTTGGGTAGTTAATTCTTAAGAAGAAATGAAAATGACCAAGAGCATATTAAGCATATGAATGTTTAACATGATCATCTCCAAATGCAAATGAAGTTACAATAAGCTAGCATTCACATTCACTAGGATGCTCATGTTGAGAAGACAGATCACAGAAAATGCTAGTAACGATGCTGAACACTGAAATTCTCACACACTGCGAGCAGAAATATATATCACAGCAGTACAGTCACTTTGAGAAAAAGTACAGGAGTTCCTCAAAAGACTATAGGTAGAGCCACCAAATGATTCTATGAATGAATTCACAGAATTCAGCCATAAGCGGTGAAAGCTCATGGCTACACACAAAATGTACACAAATATTTGTGGCAGCATTACTCAAAGTTGCTTAACATGGGGGAGAATGTGGCTACCTAACAACAGAGGAGTGGACCAAAAGTGCACCTGCATGTAGCAGAATATTGCTGGTGAGTAAAAATGAAACACAATACACTATGACAAAGATGATACTTCATAGTAAGTGAATAAAACCAGGTATAAGAATGGCATATGACATGATTTCATGTGTAAGAAATCTCTAGATTTGGCAAATCCATAAACATAAAAGTAGATCAGTAGTTACCTAGGACTAGAGAAAATGGACAGATTATAAATGGGTATAGATTTGTTTTGGAAGTAACAAAATGTTCTAAAATTAGTTATGGCTATACTTGCATTAATAAAATACTATAACCAGTTGAGGAACTGGAAAGATTTCTTTTTCTACAAGCACTTGTTGCTTTTCTAGAGAATAGAGTTCAGCCCATATCATCCACATTGGCAGCTCTGGGGGATCCAATGGCCACTTCCAGGCTCTGGGTGCTCCACCACACAGACAAATATGTAAAATAAAATAAGTAAAGTATAAAATAAAATAAAATAATAAAAACCTGTTAATTTGTGCTTCAGGAAATGTGCTTCAGAAATTACACATATCAATTACTCCTAAAGACAAATATATAAGGAGAAGCTGAGAATAAAAGCATTGTTTGAGTTTTCATAAAGGAAGAGTTAAATCCCTTTCATAAACTCATGGATGTAGGCTGTGTAGCCCATTCTCTCCCTCGCCCCCATGCACTTGAGCTTAGGGTTGCTGGTTTCTGTTACAAAATAGCAACAATTCCGACTTGGAACATGAGATCTGGTGGCAGGAGTTCAAGGCAAACTAACAACCAAATTAAAATTTGACTCTCACGTTGGAAGACAAAGTATAAAAATTCTGACAGAAAGTGAAAAGGATGAGACAATTATACAAATGGACAATCCAATCTGGAACTTGCCTAATGGTCTACCTTCAGGACAAAGAGAGTCCAGGGGAGAAGAGAAGCACAAAACAAGACTGTGGAGGGACAGACACCTTAAATGAGACAGCACTTGAACTTTTCTGATTCAGTGAAGAATGTACCTATAAGAGGGGTCCTGAAATGCTCTGTGACATGCTAGGATTCTAGAGGACACTTTCCTTCAATATTCAGGGGAATTTTATCTAACATGGAATTTTATACTTAAAAAAAATCACATTAGTAAAATGTCAGTTTAAAACCAAAAAAGAGCAAGCCATAGAATCCATAAAATTGATGGTTCACCACAAGAAAGAAAGGAATCTAAGTTTCAGCGTGCTGGTTAAGAACCTCAAAGTAGACCAAATACCAGAGAACAGAAGAGCGGATGGAACAGAGGTAGGAAGTTGCATCTACGTTGGGCAAGACCTGAAGGGAGGTCCTCTGAAGTGATGAGCTTATGGAAGGGAGCTTAGAAACCTCAAAGACTCAGAACCACATGGCACATTGCTGAACTCTCCAAGGGGCCTCATTTAAACAATGTAGCAACAAAAGCTTAGGAATTCTGATTGAGGACAAAATAATGCCTCTCTCTCTCTCTCTCTCTCTCTCTCTCTCTCTCTCTCTCTCTCTCTCTCTCTCTCTCTCTCTCTCTCTCTCTCTCTCTCCCCTTTGGCCAGTTTCTACTGTGTGGGGTTAAAATTAGCAGCTATCTGTATGGAAGAGAACCTCAGCAGATTCTAAAATCTGCTTCTACCTTGAATTTTGGATTCCCAAACCCCAGAACTGAAAGAAACACATTGGTTATTTAAAACATCAAGTAAACAAAAATACTTATTTGGGTCATATAGTTTGATTCTGAGTGCCAAATGGGCTTTCAGTACCAGAAATGGGAAGATTTCTCCACTCAGTAGTGTAGAGCCAGCCTGGGAAACAAATGCAAAGCACACTTGCTCTTTGTTTCCTGAGAACTCCCAGAGGAACTGACAGGCAAAGGACCGTTTCACACACAATCTCCCCCAGATCAAGCCTTTCCTATCAGAGAGAAAAGCAAATGAATAAATGAGCTGAGAGTCAGAGAGTGCTCTGGAAGGTTTAGCTGAGCTCCATACTCACAGAACAGGGAGTCGGGAGTTCCCTTTTGACACCAATGAAGAAAACATGAAAAGAGATTTCAGAGCTTGGCAGTGGTGGTGTACGCCTTTAATCCCAGCACTTGGGAGGCAGAGGCAGGTGGATATTTCTGAGTTCGAGGCCAGCCTGGTCTACAGAGTGAGTTCCAGGACAGCCAGGACTACACAGACACACACACACACACACACACACACACACCCGTCGAAAAAGCAAAGAGAGAGAGGGGGAGGGGGAGGAAGGGGAGAGGGAGGGAGAGGGAGAGGGAGAGGGAGAGGGAGAGGGAGAGGGAGAGGGAGAGGGAGAGGGAGAGGGAGAGGGAGAGGGAGAGGGAGAGGGATTTCAGTAGGAATCTTAACAATGCCACAGAATTGAGGAACGCAGTATATAAGATAGTACTGGCAATCAAGTCTCCACCTTCACAATAAAAATTTTAACAGCGATTATTAAAATGGAAAATCAAGAAATCATAGTACACTGTAAATGTAAACAGCCAAAGACATAGATAAAAACAGCCATGGGAACTGCAAATGGAATATTAGGCTGGAGGGGGTGAGGGTGGGTGCCTCCTGCCACTGTGATAGGAAGGCTTTAGATAACATGCTTTAAAAATTTACAGGAGGCTGGATACCACGAAACTGCTGATACCTGACCGTCACTGGCATTGAGAAATGACAGTATCATATATAGCTATATACATAGTTCAACCTATGTTTTAACAGAAAATCAATTTGCAATAATTTTAAATTCTTTAAAGAATGGAAAGGGTTCTTTATATTTGAGGTACCTCCTTTCCCTTTTTCTCTAATCTGATTTTCGTCCCTCCCTGGCCCTCCTTATCTGTACTCATGCATCTGGCTTATCTGGTGCTGCCATACCTTTGTAATCACCTGTGGCCATCTTCCCTGCAAAGCCTCTACACTTGAGGTAAAGGCTCTGCTAATGGTGGCCTCTAGAAACGTTGGTTTCATGGTGTGGATCCTCAGTACTTTTAGAATAAACAAACAGCATAGTTCATCCTGACAGGCTGTGATAGTCTCTTAAGGTTTAGGGTTATTATCTTCCTGTTCTAGGACTCAGCATCGCCATCAAGCTTGCCATTTTTCAATTTGCAGAATCCAGTCTCTTCTTTCTTTTGCTTATTGCCCCCCTCTCTTTCTCTCTCTTCCTCCCTCCCTCCTTCCCTCCTTCCCTCCCACTCCCTCACAAGGGAGACTATTTTCTTTTATATATGGAGTTCCGTCTCCAGCTGTGGTCTTCACTAACCATATGCAGGCTATCTGTATTTGTCCCCTTTTGGAGAACTGGAGGCTAAGCAGCTTAGCATCTCTGTGATGAGACTCTACAAGATAACCTCAGTATAACCATCCTTTATTATATGCAAATTAAACAGATAAGTTTATCTTCTTTTCTTGGAAGTCTGGGGCCAAGGTTCTGTGGCTCATAAGTATACCTCAGAAATACCTCCACTTCAGTGAAGCCAGGGTCACTCTCATCTTCACCTTCCCATTAGAACCAAACCTAAAGTAGCAACTGTGCAATTACCTTAAAATTAAACAGGGTCACAGAGTTATTCAGAAATGCCTGTCTCCATGAAGGTGTCTATGGGGGTCCACAACACAAACTATGAAATATTGAAGCCAAACAAAAGAGCAGCACCAACAATACAACTCTCTAAGTCAAACCAGCCAAAAGCAGAGATGCCCAATCTGGCCCTGCATCACTGCCCAGCAGCCCTCATGTTATGTTCAGCCCAAAGGACATGTAACCTAAGTGAGGGCCATCCTGGTGATGGAAGAACCAAAGGCACATCTGTCACTCAGCTAGAGAGCATGAGTGAATCTTTCTCACCGAGACCCCACTTTTCATCTGTGTCATGAGAGTGCAAATGTCTTGAAAGTTGTAAGATTTTAAGTAAATACTGAAGGTTTCTGTAGATGTCTAATGTCTGACCAAATGTCAAAGAAAAATATCACATAAATATTGCATACTAGGGTTGAAATGATAACTTCAGTACTAAGCAAACATTACATCTCTTCCTTTGTTCTCTTCTGCTTCACATTCAAGTTCTTTTCCCTTGCAATTAAACCCTTTATTTTTTATCTATTGTTCTGCTTCACCAGTAGATGGCACCCTACTACAACTTTCAATTGCTTTCTGTCTACACACTCATTTCAATCTACAAAATAATTAGCCAAAATAGATAGATAGATAGATAGATAGATAGATACATACATACATACATACATACATACATACATACATACATATATAGTTAAGAGAATTCAATTTTACATACAGGAAACTATAAAGTTATTCAAATTGTTAAATTTTAGGGATTTTTAGAGCCTAGAGCAGTGTATAAATACTGTATGTACACTGCTCCTACCATGCTCTCTTCCCCTCTCAAATTCCTTTCATGCCTTCCTCCAAAATTTATTGTTTCTTCTTTATTATTGCATACATACATATGTGTGTATACTCACATGAATGTATATACAACTTACTGAGTCCATGTAATGTTGCTTATGTTGTACATGAGTCCAGGGCCACTTAGGACATCCTATGCAGGACACTGTCCCTGGAAGAAAGTAATTCTCCTTTTCTCAGCAGTCACTGACCATCAGTAACTCTTTACCTAGGGATGAGACCATATGGAATTTCTCCTGCCCAGAATGGCATGTCAATTGTTGTGACTGTACTAGTCTTGTTCTGGCTACCATATTATTGAGATTTCATGCATACATTTTCCCTGCAGTGCATATGGGACACTATCTAGCAACAAGTATCCTGGAGTTTTTAAATTTATTTTTAATTATGTTTGCCCTGTGAGTGAGTGTGTGTGTGTGTGTGTGTGTGTGTGTGTGTGTGTGTGTATCATGTGGTGTATGTACCTAAGGAATCCATTGGTGTTAGAGCTGAAAGCAGTTTGGAGCCATTAGAAACAGTTCCCCTGGCAGAACAGCAAGAAGACTTCTGAGCTGCCTCCAGTCCAAGAGGGATTTCATATGAAAATGTTGGAGTGTTGTTAGAACCAGATGCTGCCTTCTGAGTGTTGAATCTTTGAGGTTACAGATGATCCAAATGATGTTACATGGCTCTATTTAATAAGCATTTAGGAAGTCACTTTCTGTAAAATAAATCCAAGATCACTGAGGAAAAACAGTCTTGGTGTCTCACTTTTGGCCGTCCTTCCATGGTTTCATCATCTTCCTCAATAATCTTCACATTCAACAAAGTATCTCAGGCTGCCAAGATAGCTGACCAGGTGAAAGTACTTGCTGTCCAAACTTCACAACCTTAGGTTGATGAATTTAGTTACTCATTAAACCAACCTTATGGGGTTGCTATGATTATTGCTTTCACAAGGTTCTCTCATCTCTTGTTATATGCTACAAACTAGAAAAACAAATACTTATGTTTCAGATATATCCACATTATGTTGTAAATCAACTGAGTCTGTAGAGACCTGAAAGAGAACTCAGACTCAGCTCAGGCAGGTCCATGGGAGCAAGAGTGTAGACAGAATCTCTTGTGCACTGTGTAAAAGCATACACATGTCAATAAAATTCTGATTGGATAATGAGCTGAGGCAGTATTAGATGGTGGAACATCCAGTAGAGAGAGAGGAATTTAGAATTTGAATGTGTGTGGTGGTCTGGGGGCATGATTCTCCCAGACACAGAGTAAGACAATCACATGAAAACTGAGGACCAGGTGACCAGCGAGCTATCAGGACTTAGAATAGAGTAAATGGGATATGTAAGTTATGAGCTAGTCAGGGAACAGACCAAGCTTATGGCCTAAGCATTTATTCATAAATATAATTAAGTCATGGAGTCTTTATTTCAGGAAACTTATGTGCAGGTGGGAAAGCCCACAGTTATACGAGGGAGGTTGTTTATCCTCTGTAAGACAAATCTCACTCTGAAGTTCCAAACCTGGGCCTTTGGAAGTTTAACAGTAACAGAATGTGATCCAAATTGGATCACAGAAGAGAAAGAATACAGTTATTTTCATGTCTATACACAATAAAAAAAAGTGGCTGTCTGTAGCAATTTGCCAAGGCCTAGGGAGCTTCTGAGTATGTGGAGCCAGGAAGGGAAAGGGAAAGTGGGATGAGCTAACCTATCTTACAAAGGCGCTGGAGTTACTACAGATTACCAGGGAATCCAGGAATCTGCAAGACAGGCTCTTGGTTCACTGGTACTCATACCCTCCACAACACTGAACTAGGTAAATATAGCTATGAGGATCTACATTCTTCTGAAGAGCTTCCCAATTGAGCTAAGTACAAAGAATAGAAAGCCCTGCTTCACACCAATAACAAGTAAAACTGGACTGTGAGTGGTGGCTCATACCTAGAACACCAGTACTTGAGATGCTGAGGCAAGAGGATACCTGTGAATGTGAGGCTTCCTGGCCAACCTAGACTACAGAAAAAGATCATGTTTCAAAAAGAAAAACCAAAGAAGAAAGTAGAGTGGAGAGAAAATATAGTAAGTTCCCTTTGTCTATGCAGTATACATTTCAGAACTCCTGGAACATGCCTAAACTACAGAGAGTATCAAACCTTACATATACTATGATTTTTCTCTACACACATAACTGTAATGATGTTTGTTTATGAATTTGGTGAAATAAGAGGTTCACAGTAAGAAATAATAATGACAGAATCAGTAGTAACAACATACAGTAATAAAATCACCAGCGTCATTACAATTACACTCTGGAGTCACTATGGCTATAAGCTATTGTAAACAGGCAGCTTTTGTGGAAATTTACCAGCCTGAGTAGTCATAGACCTTGTAAATAGGTAGCCTTGGCAGACAATACCAACTTAGATAAGGACAAGTGAATCATAGGCAGAGTCATAGTGACCTGTCTTCTAAACCTTCACCCAGCCAATACCCTGTTCTAAAAGATATCTGTACTCCCCCTGAACACCCACTCTCTGGTGTCACCCCCTCCCCCACATCCTGCCCTTTTGTGGTTATAACCCCTGTGTGAATAAGTAAAAATTACGATTTGATTTTTAAAAAAAAGAAAAAACAAACAGAAAAATAAAGATTACATAAACACAATCAGAATGACACCATCACAGTCAGTCTAAGGTTGCTTAAACACTCTAATATCTACTAAGTGGGCACATGATGTGTAACTGAAGATAAGCTGGGCAAAGAGATGATTCACATCTCAAGAGATAGAGTATGGGATGACTCCATTACTAGTTTCTCATGCTCTAATATGTTTTCTCTAAACTCTCTTAAAACTTGGCCTTTAATTGTGCAGTCAATCCCCACTTTTAGCTCCTACAAATGTGGAGCTTAAAATATGCTTTTATGACAAAATTTTAGGTACAAGCTGTCTTAGATTGTTCTATAAGATCCAGAGGTCACCTGTCAGCTCTAAAAGGAATTTACAGCCCTCAACTTGACCCCATAAAAATTTAAGACACTTTTTGTACCAGAAATCCAGCCTTGCATTTTAGGAGACATAAACTTAGTACTAACTCTTCAACTACTTGGATATTAGTTCTTCTAGATTAAACTGGGAATGACCCTTGCTCTTACTGACCTCCACCAAAACAAATTTTAAAAACCCATGGTAAGGGATATAGTGATGGCAAAAAGCCCTTTTTATAAACCAATGCCCTTGACTGTGTTCAAAACAGGACCTGTGATTTCAAACACAGCAACAAAATCATTGACAACAGGACTGAGGCTGTAGCTTGATGACAAAATACATACTGAGCATATATCCAGCTCTTGGTTCAACCCCCGGTATCAAGAACAAGGCAAAACAAAAGCAAACGATGCAGACTTGAGCAAGCAAAACACTCAGAAAATTTTAAGTAAATATACTGAACTGTTGGTTTGTTGTTGTTGTGGTGGTGGTGGTGGTGATGGTGGTGGTGGTGGTTGCTGTTGGATAGGGCTGGCTCTAGCCAGGTAATTAGGTAGGCTAGCTGAAGATCTTCACCTAACCCTCTTCTCTAAATCTAGGATTCTAGTGTCATCCCCAGTTCTGTAGCAGAACACCTGCAGTGAGCTCCATTCCTTTCTGACCCTCATCCCAATGAGTCACCTAGACACTCTCCTCCAACCTTGCTTCTCCACAGTCATCACATTATGCCAGCCCACAACTCCAGCAGGCGTTCCTGGAAACATGCTGGCCTAACAGACCTGAGAAGCAGGTAACCTAATCCTCACCTCTCCGTGGTCTCCACCAAATCGTTAGGTCTCACCCCATCTCTGCATCAAACCACATTCTGAGCCTTCCCCTCCTCTCTGCTCCGGATCATGCAATTTAAGCAGATCTTCTTCAACATTCTTCCCCATTTATTCTGTTAGCATAGCCCCCAACTACATCAGTGCTCCCTGGGAATCCACCAGCCAAGCCTATCAGTAAAGTAGGCAGGCCATCTTCAGATGTTTACACGCCCCCCCCCCCACCACACATCCACCTCCTAGTCTCAGCCCCAGTTTTATATAAGACGACCTGTTGTAGCCTCTCTTCGCTCTCTGCTCCCATTCCAAGGGTTTAAGCCGATCCTGGTGGAATATTCTGCTTCATTTCCTTTCATGGATCCCCTTATCCTCACTCTTCCAGCCCATATACATTGCTAAGTGTCAATCCCCAATGACTTGAAACACATTTTACCTAGAACATCCAGTACCCTCACCTATCAGGATCTCAAAAGAATTTCCTACCAGGAAACACACAGCCACCACACATGGCAAGAAAAACCAAGGAACAAAATATTTACCCAACAAATAAAAACAAGATATAGGCACCTAAAATTACAATCTTCTCAAACCCAGATACCTACACTCCAGTGTAAAAACACAGAAACAGCCAGGAAAATATGTCTCCACTAGAACCCAGCAGCACTCCCACAGTAGTCCTTAAGTATTGCATAACATCACAAAGACCTTAAGATAGCCATTATGAATATAATAGATCTCTTTAAAGAAGAAATTTCTTAAAGAAAACAAACATACACTGGAAGGAAATGAATAAAACTTTTCAAGACTTGATAGTGAAAATAGAATCAATTAAAAAAAAAACCAAACTGAGGTAAATGTAGAAATAAAAGTTTTAGAAACTTGAACAGGATCTTCAGAGGCAAGTCTCACCAACAGAATGTAAGATATAAAAGAAATCAAATCCCAAGCATCTAAGACACGATAGAAGAAATGGATACTTTCATCAAAGAAAATGTTAAATCTAAAAAACTTTTGGCACAAAACATCAAGGAAATCTGGGATACTGTGAAAGACCAAACCTAAGAATAATAAGTAATAGGGAAAAAAAGAGAGAAGAAATGCAGATCAAGACACAAAAAAGTAGTTTCAACAAAGTCATGTATGAAAATTTCCCTAAAAAAGAAGATGCCTATCAAGGTACACAAAATGTACAGAACACCAAATAAACTGGGCCAGAAAACAAAGTCCCCTCACCACACAGTAATCAAGACACTAAATATAATAAACAAAGAAAGAATATTAAATGCTATGCGAGAAAAATACCAAGTAACATATAAGGGGAGACCTGTCTGAATTCCCCTTGACGTCTCACTGGAGGTCTAAAAGTCAGAGGGGCTTGGACATATGCTTCAAACTCTTAAGAGACCAAAGGTGCCAGCCCAGACTACTATAATCATTAGTTCAATTACTATAATAGAGAAATGCAACAATAAGATTCTGTGATAAAACCAACTTTAAGCAATATTTATGTACAAATCCAGCTCTACAGAAGACTCTAGAAGGAAAATTTCATCCTAAAGAGTTTAAACACACTAAAGGAAACACAAAGAATGAATAATCCCAGAGCAGCAAATCAACAGGGGAAACACACACACCAACACATATGCTCATGGGTGCCACAAAAGCAAAAAACAGAAATCAACAAATACTGCTAATTGATATCTCTCAACATCAGTAGTCTCAAATCCCCAATAGATAACATAGACTAACAAGATGGATGTAAAAGCAGAATCCATTCTTCTGCTGATTCCAAAAAACCCACCTTAACCTCCAGGCTAGACATCAGCTCAAGGGTCAAAGGATGGAAAATATAGTCTAAGTAAATGACCTAAGGGACAAGCTAATATAGCCATTTTAATATCTGACTTTAAAGTAGACTTGGAGGTTCCTTCTCTTGCAATGTCAGTTAAGGGCCTTTCCTTTTAAATTTTTTTATCTTTATTATTTCTATATTTTATTATATGCACACACACACACACACACGCATGCACACATGCACAGATAGATACTGTCTAAAATTGCTTCTCAGACAAGAATTCTATTCAATTATTTATATTAGAGCCTGTCAGGTACAGCATCAAGATACTACAAATAAACCCTATTTGGTATAATTTTATTAACTATACCTTTATTAATCCTCAACAGAAAACAGACATGGTGGAGAAATCACTGTCTAGAAAACTGCTAAACTGTAACTAGTAGAAGTGAGCCACATATTTATTTTGTAGTGACAATGAAGCTTTGTCTTTGTTCAGCATCTTACCTGGAAACATCTTAGTCAGCACTGAGAATCCCTGGAGTCTGGTTCTGTTCTATGTTACGAGTCTACGGTTCAGAAAACGCTTCTCAAGACTAAGGGCTCTTGTCCAGGCAATGAGAACAGCTTTCTGATTAAATATTCTATATATTCTCTGGTGCCTGCTTCGTTTACTCTGCCTCCCAAATTTTATTTGTATACTTCTGGAAAAAAATTGATTCAATCTTTTAAAAAAGAAAGCATATCTGCTTAACCCAACTCAAAAGAAACACCCATCGCCCTAGTTATTTTTAACAGTCATGAGATCCACTAATGAACACTGAACTGCAGAGATTAAGTTGAGGAAATCACTCCCCACATCATGTTTTACCCATTGAGCATGGAGGAATTTGTGATGGTGTTGGCTTTCCTGGTGCCTAATGGCTGACTAAGTTGAAACAGTGACTGTCAGATGCTAGAAGAGGCATGATTTATGCTAGGGATATTTTTGGCCTCTGATATACCCAGCTTTACAGAGAAGAAGTCAAGTCTGTGACAATAGTCAGTTTCTAATAATGAAATTACTTTCTGGTTAGCAGCCAGTCTATGAACTGGTTCCAGTCTTTTCACTTTCCCATGCTCCTGGACAGGTGAGCACACAGATTTTCATTGTGTTTGTTCCACTGACAGCATTCATTCCATTCCTATTTATCCTTCCCTGATCTTACTGATGTTGCCACTGAAACCATGGAAATAAACAATAACATCAGTGAAGAGCCAGCTGCCAGGCCTCATGATGTACTCCCCAACCTGGCCCTCTCCAAAACAGTGACTCAGAACTTTCTGGTTACCCACGGAGGAAACACATTTCTAATCCATAACCCAACTGCCATTGCTCTCAGTAGAAAGTACAAAATGGTCATAAGTGAATGGAAATTGTGGGCTGATGTGTGACCTAAATTCATAATCCTGTCTACTCAAAGAATAAAAAAAAGTACTAGAAGAGAGTGGAATGGATTTGTTTTAACAAACAGAGCGTGTATATGTCAGAAGCCAAACTGTGTCAACCTGCACATCTTAGAAATGGTTACAACTTCACTATGGTGTTCTGGTAACTATGTGTTTGCCTGACTATTTTAGCATAGGGATACTTCAATACATTAGCCAAATCTAAAACACTGGTATGGATCACCATGCAGGGCCTTCTGACTTCCTTCAAACTTGGGCTTTCTCCATAATCTGTCCCTCGTAGGTCCAGGAATATTACATTTTCACATTTGTAATTGCCTCTGAGTTCAGCTCCCTCCTGTCCTCAGTGTTGTCCTGATGCCACTGACAACACGCTTGTCAGCACCTCCTCAGATCCCATCTGCACCCTAGCTGATGCTTAGTTCAGTATTGGCTCCTAAATGGGGCTTCAGGTAATGTGCCATCAGAGGGGTTTTCAGTGGTGTACATGAACATGGAGAGAAAGTCTCTACAAGAACTCAGAAAGAGGTTTCCAAAGGACTGGAATTGACCTCTCTGGATACTGTGTAATATTTTTCATCTCACTTCCCTCTGTATCCTATATTTATCACGTGTCTAGTATCTCCTAATTGCAACCACAACCCTGAAGCTGCCATCAATATTGTTAGCTACTCTACCAAAGGCCCCCCATTTTATTCTCTTTCCTAACAGCTCTCCTCAGGACGATGTATTGATCAATAAGAACCATGCAGAAATTAGGTTATGACTTTCTTCAACTCAAAGACAAGACACTTAAAGAGATGATTAGTTTCCTTCATGAAAGAATCAGATCCAGGAGCTGAAGTAACATCTTCAGAAATCTGTCTTCATTTCTCAGCTATGTACAGTGTCCTGCCACTGGAACCCCTCACCAGTGAGCTGAAGCATAAAGATCACAAACTTAGGGCCTGGCATACATAAAAAGACCCTGATCCAAAACAAAAAAAATCTCTGAACATATAATCTACCATATATGAAACACAGTGAAGATCCAGAAGAAGATCCAGAAAGATGGGGAAAATGTTGCATTGTTCTAGCTCAGGTTAATCAAAATGTCTTTTCTATGTGGAGGTATGAAGAGAAAATCAACCACTAGAATTAATATAGCCTTAGGCTTATACATCTAGGGTTTACACAGACCCCTACCTAGGCCTTTAGGATGGCAGGTACTGGTTAATGCTGTTAGACAAGAAAATAGTGCAATATTGACCAGTGATGACAGACTGAAAAACTGTAACAGGTTCAAGCTTTGCATAGAGCCACAAATTAATCTTATAAATCAATTCCTGCAATCCAAACTCAGAAACTGAATCTTAAAGGAAGATCACACATATTCATCTTTATGCAGGCTGCTTTCAGACATAGTCCAGATGAGTTTATTGCTACTGTTCTGCATAGGCTGGACCATGCCTTCCTTTTTAGAATACTATACATAAGCTTTCAAGCACAGGCTAAATCATACCTATTCTTTAGGTTGGTTTAGCCCTGCCCAGGTCTTGTGCTAGATGAGTGCCATTCTAGTTATGATGTGAGACACTGTCACACTCATAACTGTCATCTTAGAGAACAGGACATTCAGAAAATGGATAAATCGTGATAAAGTAAAATATGTTCAAATGAGTAATGTATCAACAACTGGAATGGAAGGCTAATGGGTATGGGACACAATGGAGAGCAGAAGGATACAGACACAGGGACTCAGCGCTTTCCCACTTGGTGGGCCCACAATAGTGTCAATGAACCCCAGGGGCTCCTGGAAGGACAGTGTGAAAGCAAATCTGATGGATCTTAGCACCAGGCTCTTGACTACTATTGTAAGGTAGATTATATGATTCAATTTCTTACCATACACAAATATGAAAGAGCTCATTTAAAATAATACTATATGTACTAAAACTCTATTCAGATAGCAATAATCCAAGACAATTACATCATAATTGGAAGAGACCATAGCAAGTAGTTTGATCTGTGTGTACTAGCCACTTACACCAGTTGCCTGTGTGCATATTCAATTTTAACTATTTATAAGAGTATTTTATTTTAAATTTTATATTGAATTATGCTGTTTTATTTTCTTAGTTTCTCTTCCCTTTTCCATGTCTAAGTAACCACTGTAATAGCTTGTTCTTTATCATTCTATACCTTTATGCTCATCTAAATTTACATAAACATATGCTTAAGTCTACAAAGAAGGAGAAGATTTTGTTGTTAATGCATATGAAATTATTATTTTATACATATTTCTTGACATACTGTCTCTCTCACTGAACAATCATCTGTGGAAATCCTTCCTTTTTGTTGTTGTTGTTGTTATTGTTGTTGTTAATGTATACAAAATTATTATATACTATGTATTTCTTGACATACTATTTTTCTCACTGAACAATCATCTGTGGAAATCCCTCCTGTTAAACTAGCATGACATGAATCCATTCTTCAGTAAAACCACATTATAGTCCATGATACAGACCTGCCACGATTTGTTCAATAATTTCTTGCCAACAATATATTTTCATTTTGGTGAGGAATGTTATCTGTAATTAGTTGTTTTGTTTCACAATTACAAACAACATAGCAACAATCAGTTTTGTACACAAGCCCTTAGCTAGAGCTAATTTTATTCCCAAATATGAAATGACTAAATGAAAGAATATACACATTTTAAAATTTAAAACCATTGGGTTGTCATTTTGAAAATGTAATTTGTATTTTCATAAGTAATGATTAAGTTGTGGGCACGGTTACTAAATGTGCTGCATAGCTCCTAACGATTAGTACTGTGATTCTTACACATTCTATTCATCTTACACATATTTTTATAGAGGGTCTTTATGATATACACAAGTGGTTTTCCATCATTTTTTATTGGTGTTCCCTTCCAAATAAATAAATAAATAAATAGAAACAATAAAATGATTCCTAATGATGCCCTGCTATACTCATTGCTAGGTGGACTAGTCCATTGGTCATCAGAGAGGTTGCCTTTGGAATCTGATGGAAACAGATTCAGATACCCACAGCCAGAGATTAGTTGGAGAGAGAAAGCTCATGTTGGAGCGCTCTCTCTCTCTCTCTCTCTCTCTCTCTCTCTCTCTCTCTCTCTCCCTCAACCCCCGCCTTGGAGCCCAGGGAAGAGGGAGAGGAGGAATTGTGGGAGCCAGAGAGATCAAGGAGGACACTGGGAGAGCACAGCCCTCAGAATTAACTAAGCAGAGCTCATAGGGTCTCATGGAGACTGGCAATGAAGGAGACTATATGTGTTTGTGCCTGCGGGTTCCAAAGCCGGACGAGGGATAGTAGAACACTGTCCCTACCCTGGACAGCTCTCAGTGAGCACTGCAGGATGGGGCCACTCCTTACTCAAATTAGGCTTGGTCCTACTCTTTAATGGGGAGATGGAAGGGTGAAGCTGGTGGGGAAGGGAGGTGGAGGGGAGAATCTGGTCAGGGAGAACTGGGAGGAGTGGAGGGAGGTGAAGCTGTGGTTGTGATGTGTTGTATAAAAGGAGAATAATTTTTAAAAATCATAATAGTAATCTTGAATATTGTTTGTGGTGATGGCAATTTTGTTTTTGTTTTTTTCTATGAACTGCCCACTAATAGTCTTTGGCTGTTTTTCTATTGCCTTGTTTTTAAATTAGAAGTCTGTTCAGGAAGCTAGCCTAAGATGGCCACAAGTCCAGTGCTACACAGGCCTGGAGGGGCAGACTATGCCCATGATGAACCCTAGCCAGCACCATATGCACAAGTGGGGTATAGCACTCCTGAGACCACTCCTGAAATGACCCCAGACACTCAGAGACCCCAGATGCCACTAAAGAGGAGCAAGCAAATAGTTAAAAAAATGAAGAGAAAAAAGAAATGGAAGGATGTGGCCACAATGAAGAGAGGCAGAACTGGAGACTCCAGGGTAGTGAGGAGAGCAGCCTGATGTGAGGAGTTGGTGATGTCACTTGGGACTATGATGCAGTCCTGGCCTGTACTGCCACTCATCTAGGTTCATGGTCCTGCAGCAACGGGGTCTGTTACCAGGCCAGGCAGACTTCTATGGTCTGGGCTGCCACCCAGGGACTAGTGGATAACTGAGGGCTATGCAAAACTGGCCCCACCCCTCACCTGGGAATCAAGGAGAGCTGTCCCTCAGGGCATGAAAGCAAGAAAGTAGACCCTTCCTCTAGCCAGCTGTTGTACTTCAGAGAGTGGCCCTGCACGTTACAGGAGTTGTGGGTAAGCCAGTACCAAGGATAGCTGGTCCTACCACTGTCTTCAGTGTGGTAGCATGGACAAGGGAGAAATACCATCCTCCCCCATTCCCACCTATGACAGGTGGGAGACCTAGCCATTGTGTCACGAGAGCAGTAGCGCTGTCTCTGCTCCTCACTAGCTAAAACACTTATGTGAGCAGACCCTGAACCTTACCTGGACAGAACAGTAAAGCTGATCATTGTGGCAGGGGCAAGCTGACACCGCCACGTTTCCTTGTGGTGACACTAGTGAAGGAAAGATGACTCCCTCCTTTTCCCCTATCACCTAGCTGGTCCTAAAGTCACCAGAGTGGGAGATCTGGTCCTGTTCCTCACCTGCTACAGCATTCAGGAGAGTAGGCCCTTCACCTCACCTGGGCAGTGTAGTATAGCTGGTCCAACTTGTGGGAACTGTGGGTGAGCTGGTTCTGAGCTTGTGAGTATGAAAGAGCCAGCCCTGCCGCTTTGTCTTTGAAAGACACCCTCCTCCCCTCCTTTATCCCTTGTCATCTATGGCAGGGAGGTGAACTGGCCCCAGGGTCATGAGTGAGAGAGCTGGCCCTGTCCCTCACTGTCTACATCACTCAGGAAGCAGGTCCTGTACCTCATCTGGGCAGCAGGATAGAGCTGGCACTGGCGGTAGAGGATTCTAGTGAGCTGGCCCTGAAGGCATGAGGGCTGGAGAGCCAGCAGGCTGACCTGCTCAGAGACTTCTCAGGCCCAGATCCAGGGCTTTGAATTGGCCCAGCACAACATCTACTCCATAGATGAACTGCTGGTGCTATGAAGGGTCCAGTCCTACAGATACAAAATTACAGGATCTCCATAACACAAGGCAACAACAGGACTCCAAAAGGAGTCCTAGTGAGGGTCCAGTAGCCAGAAGCCAGAACTCTCTACCAGATCAAGTCATTACAGTGAACATTTGCAAGCAAGTAAGTGTAGACAAAAGGGTATACTATGGGACACACTGACACACTACAACTTCCATGAGGAGATTTTTTTTTCTCTGATGTGAGGGAGAATATTGACAGCTCCAGCACTGCCACAGTACCGAGCTCGGGCGTAGGCCTGGGGGATTAAAGGAAGGCACAGACTTGGGTCATATGCTCTGAGAGAATGTCAAAGCTTTTACTGAGCAGGTTCAATATATACACCAAGCCGAGGAAGGAAAAACACAAACAGGAACTCAACTGGGGGCAATGGGATGTCAAGTGTAAATTCCCTTCCTGGGGCACCATGCCTACATCAGGATGTTTTGATCTTAGAAAAACTGCAGAATGTTACTTAGTAGACAGCAGCACACAGAAAGTCTCAGCCAGGGCATGGCCGCCCTTTGGGGTCCTACAGGTATAAGGGTAGAAACTAGGTCCAAGGGGAGGGAGAGATGAGTGGGATTGGTGTATATGATGTGAAAGAAACAACAAAAGGTTTACAAAAAATAGTCCACTAGCGCCACCTTTACATTATAAATACTTTCTCTATAACAGATTATTTGATTCAAAATTCAAAGATCAAAAATAGAACATGGGTCAGTGAGTTCAGTGGATATGATCCTTGCCACCAAGCCTGAGAAAATGAGTTTAGTCTGAAGAACCAAAATATGCAGTTGTCCTCTGATGTCCTACATACACACTGTGGCACGTAGCCATGAGCATCCATACACACAGAGAGAGACATATAAACAAAATAATGTAAAATGTTTATAAAAGATAGATAAGAACAGTAGAAAATAAAAGATATAGAATTTTTATCATTCATTAAACTTAAAAATTTAAATAGATATGTGTGTATACATATATACATGTATACTAATCATACATATCCATGTATGATTAGTGTTTAAATATGTCCCTTAAGAGTTACATGTTGAAACTAACTCCTAATATAATTGGGGAGTGAGTTAAAATAGGCTCATAGGTATAATTTGAATACTTGGTCTCCAGTTGGTGGAACTGTTCTCATGCACTTCCATCTTTCTCTTAGAAAGGAACTGTAGTATCAAAGGTCCAGGGATTTAGAAACTAAGAGGCAGCTTGGGTAAGGCCTGCAGTACAGTGAAAAGAACATTTGTCAAACTTATCCATTATAGCATGATATCCAACATTCCACAGAAATTTTAAAATTCTTCCTAGTAAAGTGGAGACAGGCAGCAGAATCTTCTTGTTGCAAACTCAGAAACAGTTCTGTATATTTTGTCCTTATGATATGGGAATCAACAGTGATTTAGCTCAGTATTTATTATGTGGCAAGTCTTGGCCAATATTGTTAACCTTCCACCCCATGTATTGTCCTCTTGTAATGGTAATCACACAAGTTTGTAATGTAGTGATTACCACACCAATTCCTTGAGAAGCCAAGGCTCAGGAAGGTTAAGCAGATTTCCCACATTCATACAGCTGGGTACATCAATGTAAGGGTAAATTGCAAACAAGATTCTTATTTTCAGGCCATTCTTTCCTCCATACCCATTAGAAACTCGGCACATAGGATAGGACACTAATTAAAAAGAGCATCCCCTTCGGCTCCTTCAGTCCTTCCCCTAACTCTTCCATTGCAGTCCGCAGGCTCTGTCTTATGGTTAGCTGTATCTTTGGAGGGCCGGGAAGGGGGACAACATTAGAAATGTAAACAAATAAAATAACCCTAAAAAGAGCATCCCACAAAGTTGTATTCATAATATGACCCAAGCTATTTTAAAATAGCATGTGGTTTGAAAATTGATTCAAAAACCACTAATAGATCACCTAGTTTGGGGAGACTGTAATAACCATGATAATAATAGATAAAATCAAAGTGCTTACTACATGGTGGGTATACTGTTAGGGACTTTACATAAAATTCCTTATTAAGTCCTCAGTACAACAACTCAAATCCATACAATTATTTTTTGAGAAGAGAAAAATGATAAAATAATTTGTCCAAATTCCAAAGGTTGTTAGTTCTAGACTCACACTGAAATTCAATATCCAAAGACTTCTCATATAACAATAATTTTCTAGAGTTTCTCATGAGTAAGTGAATGTGTACTTATATTTTAATCAGATTAAAAAGTAAATATTAAAATTAAATAAGACCTGACCTTCCTACACTATGTGACTATGCAGCAAAACATGAGAACCTGATACAACCCAGCAGTGGATCCATGAAAAGGTTGAGGTGGGCTGTAAGGCCTTTTATTCTTAATCAGGACAAGTGTCTTCAGGGCCACACTGTCCTGCAGTCACCTTCTCCAGGCAGAAGAAGCATACTTCTCCATCATGGCCTTCAAGGCACCAGACCAGAAATATGACCACTGTTGGACAGACCTGACCTCCTCTGTTTTTTCAGAGACACTGATTTCCTATCTCTTTCAGTTCCACCCCCTTCTGGTTACCTACAATGATCACCTGCAAATGGCGTTCTAAGAATGATACGCAAAGCCATAAAACTCACAGTTACCATTTCAAAACTGAAGGCAAGGCTGCCAGCATAGTTTACAGTTGACCAGCTGGTGTGCTCCTACCTATCTCCTAAGTCCAGGACCATACACTGACAGAGGCCTGGATCCTCTTGGCTCTGTGGATTTCCACATTCATGCGTGTGTTCCATTAGCAGATACTGGGCTGGGTTTCCCCTAGTCACTCTGCTCCTGGCTCCCTCTTGACCATGCCAAAGGTCACATGTTCTGCTGAGCTCACTGGACTGTCCAGATAAACTTGATACTGCCCTTCAGACCAAGCAACACTGATAGCTGAACCTCGGAGCCCTGCTGCCAAAACACTGGTATACAATTGTGTGGCCTTCCACTTTCTTCTTCTGAAGGTCTCCCTGGTCCATCTGGATCCCATGTGTGGCAGGCTGGGTGGAGAAGTATACAGAACAAGGGAAGCCTAAGTAAATTAAAAATCTTCCACAGATTTTATTCCTTGATGACTAGAACCTCCCTTGGGCTTACTTCAGTGAAGCTATAGTGTATACACAGTCCTCTAAGAAACTTCCTTAGAACAGTATGTTGTCATTTGAGAAGCCAATATGTTACAGAGTAGCCTGTCTAGGGAGTGTCTCAAACTAGGGAACTTTGAAAGACTCTGCCTTCATCTCATTTATTGGATATTCACAATTCACATTAATGTCTGCAAGATTCTGGGAAAGACTGTAGTAAAGAAATGTACTTGACAGGCTTTCATTCAGTGAGTCTCAAACTTATGAGATCAACTCCCTTTTCCTCAGAAAGACCTAGAACACACTGCATGCCAGTGTTCACATACCCTATCTAGAGAATACTGGTGTCCGAGAGTAGGTAAATCGGAGTTCTGGCAGCGGAACTACACTTTCAACCAGACATATGTAAATCACTTCATCAACCAGAACCTCCATTTCTTTCTCTATAGTGTTCCTCTATAATGAACACCATTTGTATTTATTTTATTTAGTTTCATTTTATTTTATTTTATTTTATTTTATTTTATTTTATTTTATTTTAT
>NW_021604569.1:2138743-2158065 GCF_004785775.1 Grammomys surdaster | reverse complement strand
ATTTTATTTTATTTTATTTTATTTTATTTTATTTTATTTTATTTTATTTTATTTTGTGTTGTGTTTTTCAAGACAAGGTTTCTCTGTGTAGCCCGGACTATCCTGGAACTCACTCTGTAGACCAGGCTCATCTCAAAATCAGAGATCCACCTTCCTCTGCCTCATAAATACTGGGATTAAAGGCCTGTGTCACCATGCTCAGCATAAAGACCATTTTAATTACTCTCGAAAGAACCTAAAGTATCCATGGATCATCCTCATGAGTGTTCCCCTGAGGATAGCGAGAGGGTCTGCTTCAAGTTCTACAAACTACCCAATTTCCAACCACTAACCAGAGTTTTTATAAGAGAGTCTTTCTTTGAAGAAATCTTTCTGGGGGGGAGGGGCTGAGAACAGAATGAACAAGAAGAAAATGAGACACAGACTCTTATTCTTCCTCCTAATTACTCCCCTTTTATGATGTCAGTTTCTCCAAAAATCAAGATTCCTTTAGGACTCCGCACTCTATCTCCTCAGCCATCTAAAGGCTGTGTTTGACAATGCCAGACACTCAAACACCACCACTAAGCTGGAATTTCACATTGGGGAAGATATGGATTTCCTGTACTGCATAAAATGTAGAGCCCTTAGCTCTATGTCAAACCTATGAAATCAGAATTGGGGTACAGTGGGACCTGAGAATGCTGTTTAAAAGAGTTCCTGGGTTGGGTGGCTCTTAGATTTTTACAAAGATTGAGGTCCATTGCCTGACACTTGATGCCCTCCCTCCTCTGACAAGGTTAGTTCCTTTGTTTTGTAGGTAAATGACAGCAACTTCTGCCACATTAGTTGGATATACACTTAGAGGCAAATCAGACATGGATGCTCAAAGGACATTAAGAATAAGGCCTAAAGATAGGCCTAGTATTATTAGGAAAAGGAAGTCTGAAATGAATGTAGCTGTTTTACTCACAATAAATCAAGGGCTCCTTCGAAGGTGCTATAGCAAAGGAGGTAGAGATGAAGAAAGTCCTGGAAGTACTAATGGACAAGAACAGGGAAAGTTTGGCTAAATTCCAAGACACAGGTCAGTGCATGGCTTGCATTTGTCTTGCCTTTTGTAACATGCTCTGGCTGAGTACTGATGTTTTCAGGAACAGAACAAATCTATTAAAGGAAAGGAAGGCCATAGGTACCATTAACATACTATTGCTGAGTTGCTTTCTGCTTTTACACTCCCTATAAAATATAAGGTATAGCTTAGGTCACATGGAATATTCGAGCTGTCTTTCTGTCTTTTGGGAAGGTCTCCTCCTTGTCTCCAAAGCTACATGACAAGGCTCATAAGGTAGACAGTCCCCAGGATACTTCACAAAGACGCTGAGACTTCCCATCAGCATGGGGCTGTACTTTCCAGTTGCTGGGAGCTAAAGGCTCCTCCTTCAACATTTGTGATGGCTCAGAATCTTAGACATGGAGATTCTCTGTTCTTTTGAAAGTTAAACAAGGATCAGGTGGAGTTCAGTTAAGAAGCAAGTCTAGAGCCTTGTTCGTTCCTGGCATACCAGAGGAGAAACCATGATGAAATCAGTAAAGACAGGCTCTAAAGCTAGCTTTCCATTTTCTTCCAATCCAGTCCCCTGAGAAGCTGACCTGGCTTCTCTACCTTGGTGACTCCATTTGCACTGAGATTTGCTATCTATTTCCCTCCCCTATCACCCATGGCATGAGACAAAGAGAGTAAACTTTGAAGTAAGGGAGACCTAGACATTATCCTGCCTGTCATTAACAAGCTGGACATATTAGATTGCTTTTTCAGTGGAAGGCATTTGTCCTGGGTATACGAGAGACAGGGTCTGCCTCATGAGACGAACACAAAGCTTCAAGAGTGATGATTAAGCAGTTTTTAGCTCTGGACACTTAGTGTACTTTTATTATATACCAGTCTTCCAAATTCAAACTCCAAATGCTTCCTAAATAGCTAGAAGTTATTGAATGGACTAGAAGAATTAGGAGCAGAAAAGGACCCTGCAAGAGAACAAGTATAGGCATTTTACTGACTTTTGGAATATAAGTTAAGAAAGGCAAGAGTTTGAAAGCAGGTTGGGGTGGTGTTTTTTTTTTATTTTATTGGATATTTTCTCTATTTACATTTAAAATGTCAACCCCTTTCCAGGTTTTCACCTCCCCCAGAATCTCCCTATCCCATCTCCCCTCCCTCGGCTTCTATGAGGGTGTTCCCCTACTCACTCACCCACTCTGGCCTCCCTGCCCTTGAATTCCCCTACACTGGGGCATTGAGGAACAGGAACAAGGGCCACTCCTCCCATTGATGTGGACAAGGCCATCCTCTGCTACATAGACAGCTGGATCCAAGGGTCCCTTTGTGTGTAGTCCTTGGTGGTTTAGTCCCTGGAAGCTCTGAGAGGTCTGATTGGTTGATATTGTTCTTCTAATGGGGTTGCAACCCCCTTCAGCTCCTTCAGTCTTCTCTCTAACTCCTCCATTGGGGATCCCATGCTCAGTCCAATGGTTGGCTGTGAGCATCCGCCTCTGTATTTGTCAGGCTCTGGCAGAGCCTTTCAGAAGACAGCTATATCAGGCTCCTGTCAGGATGCACTTCTTGGCATCCAGAATAGTGTTTGCATTTGGTGACTGTATGTGGGATGTATCCCCAGGTGGGACAATCTCTGGATGTCCTTTCCTTCAGTCTCTGCTCCATACTTTATCTCCATGTATCCTCCCATGAGTATTTTGTTCCCCCTTCTAAGAAGGACAGAAGCACCCGTACTTTGGTCTTCCTTCTTCTTGAGCTTCACGTGGTCTGTGAATTGTATTTTCAGTATTCTGAGCTTTGGGGCTAATATCCACCTCCCAGTGAGTGCATATTGTGGGACTGCGTAAGGGTATTCTGGGTCATGGTTGAGCAGGTGCCTAGAACCCCAAGACTCTGCAGACTCTGCATGGGATTCTGCATGAGAACCGGCAGGAGTTTGGCGCCCCCCCCCCAATCCAGGATCCTGAAAAGCAGTCCCGGTCTCCATAGAATTACATTGTTCAGTCACATAGGCCAGGCTATAGGACTCAGGCCCTAGAGATTTACATACTAATGAAGGCCAGAGGGCAGAGCAAATTAAGCATGCCTCCCCCAGATCCTCCCCAACCCTCCCCCTTTCTCCCTCCCTATATAGCTCAGGACTGCCCTGAGTTTTGGGGGGTACACCTAGATCCATCTATCATCCGCCATGACAATAAACCTTTTTGGAACCAAGGACTTCCTTACTGGGGCCTGCCACCACCAAAGCCTCTAGGCCACTGGAACTATAGGGTTCCTCCCAAATGTTGGACCCGCCACAGCGGTGGAAGCCCCTCCGGGGTCCCACCGCTGTGGCGGCCTCTAAATTTTCCCCACAGCATATCATGTATGCTCTTTTGTGATTGGGTTATCCCACTCAGGATGATATTTTCTAGTTCCATCCATTTGCCAAAGGATTTAATGAACTCATTGTTTTCAATAGTAGTACTCCATTGTGTAAATGTACCACATTTTCTGTATCCATTCCTCTGTTGAAGGACATCTTGGTTCTTTTCAGTTTCTGGCTACTATAAATAAGGTGTTATGAATATAATGGAGCATGTGTCCTTGTTATATGTTGGAGCATCTTTTGGGTATATGCCCAGGAGTGGTATAGCTGGATCCTCAGGTAATACTGTGTCCAGTTTTCTGAGGAATCTCCAGACTGATTTCCAGAGAGGTTCTATCAGCTTGCAATCCCACCAAAAATGGAAGAGTGTTCCTCTTTCTCCACATCTTCATCAGCATCTGCTGTCACCTGAGTTATTGGTTTTTGTTTTTTGTTTTTTGTTTTTTTATCTTAGCTATTCTGACTGGTGTGAGGTGGAATCTCAGGGTTGTTTTGATTTGCATTTCCCTGATGACTAAGGATGTTGAACATTTCTTTAGGTGCTTCTTGGCCATTCAATATTCCTCAGTTGAGAATTCTTTGTTTAGCTCTGTACTCAATTTTTAATAGGATTATTTGTTTCTTAGGACTCTAACTTCTTGAGTTCTTTGTATATATTGGATATTAGCCATCTATCTGATGAAGAGTTGGTAAAGAACTTTTCCCAATTTGTTGGTTGCCATTTTGTCCTATTGACAGTGTCCTTTGCCTTGGAGAGGCTTTTCAATTTTATGAGGTCCCATTTGTCAATTCTTGATCTTAGAGCACAAGCCATTGGTGTTCTGTTCAGGAACTTTTCCCCTGTGCCCATGTATTCAAGCTTCTTCCCAACTTTTTCTTCTATTAGTTTCAGTGTATCTGGTTTTATGTGGAGGTCCTTGATCCACTTGGACTTGAGCTTTTTACAAGGAGATAAGAATGGATCGATTTGTATTATTCTACATGCTGACCTCCAGTTGAACCAGCCCCATTTGTTGAGAATGCTGTCTTTTTTCTGCTGGATGGTTTTAGCTCCTTTGTCAAAGATCAAGTGACCATAGATGTGTGGGTTCATTTCTGGATCTTCAGTTCAATTCCATAGATCTACCTGCCTGTCTCTGTACCAATACCTTGCAGGGTTTTTGTTTGTTTTGTTTATTTTGTTTGTTTGTTTGTTTGTTTTATCACTATTGCTCTATAGTATAGTTTGAGGTCAGGGATGGTGATTCCCCCTGAAGTTCTTTTATTGTTGAGAATAGTTTTCACTATCCTGGGTTTTTTGTTATTCCAAATGAATTTGAGAATTGCTCTTTCTAACTCTATGAAGAATTGAGTTGGAATTTTGGTGGGGATTGCATTGAATCTGTAGATTGCTTTTGGCAAGATGGTCATTTTTACTATATTAATCCTGCTAAGCCATGAGCATGGGAGATCTTTCCATCTTCTGAGATCTTCTTCTATTTCTTTCTTCAGGGACTTGAAGTTCTTGTCATACAGATCTTTTACTTGCTTGTTTAGAGTCAGGCCAAGTTATTTTATAGCCTTTGTGACTTTTGTGAAGGGTATCATTTTCCTAATTTCTTTCTCAGCCTGTTTATCCTTTGAGTCGAGGAAGGCTACTAATTTGTTTGAGTTAATTTTATATCCAACCACTTTGCTGAATTTCTTTATCAGATTTAGGAGTTCTCTGGTAGAATTTTTGGGGTCACTTAATTATACTATCATATCGTCTGCAAATAGTGATATTTTGACTTCTTCCTTTCCAATTTGTATCCCTCTGACCTCCTTTTATTTTGTAATTGCTCTAGCTAGGACTTCAAGTACTATATTGAATAGGTAGGAAGAGAGTGGGCAGCCTTGTCTTTGCAACAGTTGGTACAGAATGCAGATAAGAAGGGAGTTTTCATTTATTCTACTGAAATATATAACTCAAGGTGAACAAAAGTGCAGACAACCAATATTCCTTCATTGAGACAAAAAGCTCATTCAGAACTCAAGATGTACTAGAAGAAAACATGGAAAGGAATCACACAGAAAGGACTCCAAGGGTTTCTGAAAGCGCATTCCTACTTCTGTGGTAGGGAGAGCCTTGGGTTGCCTCTCCACTTGGTTGTATTTCCCTATACACCCTCTTGTCCTACCTATCACCCTTGTTTTCTGCTTTCTGGTTCTGAACTTAACTGAATCACCTGTAGGTGAAAATGCAGACATCTGAGCCATAGCTGCAGAATTCCCTGCAAGGACTTCAGAGCAAAGGTTCAGAATTTACATTTTCAGCATGCTGCTGCTGTCAATGGGATAAGACATCATTTTAAAGAGTGCCAGTATAGCTCCATCCATGCTTAATGTCTTGAGAACTTGAAAGGCTCACCTATAATTTGAGGACAAAAATTTCTACTTCTAACATTCTAATACAGCTAGTGGATTAACCATCAAAGTATTTAGAGTAGTTTCTTTTATATATGAAGACATTTGTGGATAAGACCTAGAAAATCATAATCCCAAAAAAGGGCTGCAATGAGAATATGCTCTGCTGTAAAATATTTGACTCATCCAACTCATGTGGTCCCTCAAAACTGGTCATTTTCTCTCTAGCACAAAATAAGTCCCGTGCTCATTAGTATACATTGCCATGCTATACTAAAAACAACAATTTGGATCACCTACAGATGTGGCTTATGCACAGCAGTTTTTTTAGTATTACCTATGTGCTAGGAGATTAAACAACTCATAAGCATTCTTTCTGTCACCCTTACAACATCCCTACACTGCCAGACTACTATCAGAAAAATTGGCCAGTAAGAGTCCCCAACCATTACATATATTGCCTTGTGTTCTACAACTTTTCAGTCAAGACTGGGGATTGAACCTGCTAAGCCATCTAATTGCAAAACTCAAGCTCTTCACCACCAGAGTTCTAAACAACAGACTGCATTCTCCAGTCATTCCATCTGACAGTAGCTGCTGGGAGAACAAGATTCTGAGGTGTAATTACTCTCAGTCAAGGGGAGGATTATTGGAATTGATTAGAGGTGTCTAGCTGCCATTATAGCTAGGGACAACACATGGAACAGATGTTTGCAGCCTCTGAATTTTGCTATAGCAACACAGATGGTAGAAAAGGTCTTATAACGTCATCAAAGATTATGCTTAAATACATACAAATCAGGTGACTGATGATTTCAGATCTGGGGTACAGCGTCTCTGAAACTGCTATGTGACTAAGCCACATCTGGAGATGATGCAAAGTCATTTCTTTTTGGCTTTAGAGCTCCAGATGGAACTCTGCAGTTCTTTAAAGTTGTCTCTAGTTCATCTGGCATGACTGATATCAAGTTTCTAGACAGGGCATGTGGATTTTAAAAGGAAAAAGTACTTCATTAGAGTGAAACCTTAAAAAATATTGATTTTCTATTTTCTATTTGTCAATATTTCTAATTTTTCAAATGTCAATGCATAAGAAAACTGCCATGGGATTTATTTAAAAAGCATGTTTCCAAATCTCCACCTGAAAAATTCTAATACAGAGAGCCAGGGATGGATCTGGGCAGAATATATCCATATATTGCTAATATTTAGGAATAAATGGCATTGGTCCAACCTTGAGCAGACAGTTTCTGGGAAGAAGTCCTTGTGAAGAGGATTTTGTGTACAGCTATGATGGTCTCCTCACATTTTGTGATATTTCCATGCTGTGAAAATGAACATTTGCAAATCCATGTTGGTTCTGACAACTCCTAGATCTGTTTCACAACTTGGTAGTAATTGAAAAAAAAATTAAAATACTGCTGTTAATTGCCCAATAAATATATGACTTATTTAACAGTATGATGTATAGACAGACAGGCAGGCAGACAGACAGACAGACAGACAGACAGACAGACAGACAGACAGAGAAATAGAATGTTATATGTATTATTTGGAAGAAAGTAGGCCCTCTGTATAACAGAGAGTGCTTATGGGTAAGCAGAGTTCAGTATACAAATGGCTTCAGAATGTTTTCAGATAATTATACAAACCCTCCCTGTGTACTCTCCTACACTAATTAGGAAAGAAGGAAGATACAGTGTGTCACAGAGCACTTGCAGTTTGATGGCAGTAGAGTCAAGCTCCTGCTTAGATACACATTGTCTCTTGAAAGCAAGAATTGAATCCTTCTATCTGTCACCTACACCAATAAACCAGGAATACAAACTTGATTAAACTATCATTTTACTGGAAATAGAAAGATTGCCAGGCATTTGAGTTCAGTCTGGGCTACAGGTCAGCCAGGGCTAATAAGAAAAACTTGACAAAAAAGAAAAAAACAAAACAAACAAAAAAATCTTGTCTCACAAAAATAGTTACTGACAGACGTGGTTCCAATTGCTTTTTGCTTAAACTCATATTTAAGTATGTTTAGGTTTCTGAGTAGATGGTGAGAGAATGTATGTAAAATGAATGTCTGTAAAAATGAATGTATATGGAAGATAAAGGAAGAACACCAGGCACACTTATAAGGAATCAGGAAGCATTTACCAGTTCTGCCTATAACTGGAAGGTGGCCTTGGCTTTACCATGGATTTGCTCAATATTTTCATAAACAGTAACAACAAAGACTTGGCCTGTAAAAACAGACAGCAAATGTGCGAATCCAGGAGACAAGCAGTCTCAAGGCTGGCTTTAGAGTCTCAGCTCTCATTCTGTCTTAATGACATCAAGCATGCTGCAGATGGAGCTGTAGTTTATTAAGAAATGTTTGAGGAGAAAGGAAGGGAAAGCCAAAACTGCTGCTGCATTGGGGGAGTTATTTGATGCCATTTGTCTTTGTGACACCAAGGAGAAGCACAAGGAGATTCAGCAGCTACATTTAGTTTTTAATGACCTTTCACCTTTGTTGACCTCTGGCCTGGCTGTTTTAATCACACAGACACAGGAGCTGGGCATGAGGCAATTCTCCTTTGTAGTGCAGTGGGAGGCAACGAAATTGAAAATAAAATCTTTCCACCAAGACAAATGACAGCTGAGCTGCAGCTGACAAGGGGTTAACAGAGCTTCAGGTCCTGCTCCCCTTAGCTGTTTAATTGCTGCAAGCCAGGGAAGCAGTTGCAAGCCAGAGCTTTGCTATGGAGGCTCATTTGTCAAAGACCTGTCAGAAAGCACCTCTAACTGAATGGATTTATACAGAAACCAGGAATTGGGTTTGTTTCCCAAATGCAAGTGACTTGAACCCTCTTGACTTGTCCCTTAGAAGAAATTCTCTACAAGGTTCCTTTTCATGTATTAATACATCATTCCCCCAGTACCAAAATAAACATACCACAAAGAATGGGTGGCCTGTGAAAACTGTTTGTGTGTGTGTGTGTGTGTGTGTGTGTGTGTGTGTGTGTGTGTGTAAATGTGTGTGTGTGTGTGAAGCAGGGATTTTAAACTTGAGCATGCAATTACAATCCCTAGGGAAACCTGTTCAAACTATTGCTAACTCTTCCACCTTTTTCTCTTTGTTCCAGAAGGTCTGGGTAGGGTCCAGGAATTAGAATTCTGACAGTTTCTAGGTTATACTGAAACATTTTTGTTCTGAACTGCTTGAGGGACTTACTGTCCTAATCCCCGAACTGTCCTCTTCACTGAACTCTGCCTTCTCTCTATGTTAACAGTTTACACTTGGGCACACGCACATCACTGCAAAAAAGTCCTACAAAGAAACCAAATATTAAGATATTTTGAATACTCCCCGTGTATCTGTCATATAAACCCTTCGAAGAACACATCATGGCCTCAAATAGAAGACCATCCAGCCCAAACCCAACTCTCAAGCTAGTGCCCTTAAATATTTTTTTTACCTGCTTGAGTACAAATTAACTGGCCTCAGACGGATGATGACTGTAATGGTCCATCAGGTAAAGGTGCTTGTGGTTTGAGCAACTTGAGTGTGAGCCCCAGACTCTGCTAACAGTGAGTAGAGAGAACCATTGTGGAGAACCTCCACAGGGCCATTCTCCAACCGCCACACTGAGGCACTGGCACTCATGCCCACACGCATGTCATATCTTCCTGTACCTAGGCTTGGACACAAAAATAGTAAAGGTTTAAAAATTCACTGGCCTTCAAGTATCTTGCGTCAATGTTATAGATATAGAGATAGAAATATATTATATATAGCACCTATATACATATATATGACACATATGTACATGTATGTGTTGTATATGTGTATCATGTGTCATATATATATAGATAAACATGAGAATATATATACATATATATTACAGATTTATACTAATTCTAACTCTAAACAGATGAGTATAACTTTTATTTTTCTTTATGTTACTTTGAACAACAAAACACTACTCAAGTAATTTTGCCAAATCTAACTGCCCCTCAAAGCATTCCAGTTCTTTCTGGATACCCAAGGATGACAGTATAAGCCAAGTCCCCGACCTACTGAGCCCAGAATAGTCTTGAGCAAGCTAAGGTCCATACAAATATCAAATTTAAGTGCCACCAAATGTTTTTGTTGTGGTGGTGATAGTGATAGGGAGACTAGGGGTGGGCTTTGGGGATTTGTTGTTTGTTTGTTCATTTTGGTCTTTGCCAATGGAAATAGGAAAAAGAGGTAGCATACACCCCTACTTCCTAAGTGTTAGAGAGGATCAGAACCAGCTTCAGGGGATGGTCAAGATCACTCAATGCTGCTGTCCAGCTTCTCACCCAGCTCATCTCACAAGAAGCCAGACTCTGAGTTTCTAACAAGTTCTCAAGTGATGTCAGAAATGCTGGTCTGGGGATTATATTTTAAGCACTATCATTTTAGAATAAACACGTCCTTGATTTTAACAGCTTTTCTCATCTATCCCTTATCCTCAGACTCAACAGACACTACTTGAGTGCTTGGTGGATATGCTGCATTTTTCTAGCTTAGAGGATAAGGCAGTAACCTGACAAAGTATCATGTAGGTCCTCACAGGGGTTGCTGCATAGAAGGATCAGGAAACAGAAAACCATAAATGTATAATGCAAGAGTGATCTAGCAACGTAGGTAAGGTAGAGTGAGCAGATCTTAGCTAATTCATTCATTCTCTGAGGAGACAATACATATGAGAGCAGAGGCCATAGCCAAGCCAGTATGGTAATGTTACAAAAACAATAGCAGGTACAAAGGCACTGAGGTGGGAAATATTCATTATATTCCAGGAACAGCAAGAAGACTGGTTGCTGGAGAAAGAGAAGAAGCAGCAATACTGGGAGAAGAAATCTGCATTTTATCAGGTGCCCTGGGTTTCCCTGCACACATCTGGATTTGGGAATGACTTATAATGTATTGGCTCCTAAAACTTAACAACGTCTCTTAATGTATATTACAGAATGGGCAGAGATGCATCTAGAGGATGCGACACAGAATGCAGCCTTGCAGGGTGAAGTCTGTTGGATATGCCCAGAGATTGGATTTCATGTCTATTTTATTCATAGAACATGTTCTGCATTCAAACAAATTTATAACAAGTGTGGAAACTGATGAGAAGGGCCAGCTCCTCTTAGTGAGAGCAGACAGAGTTGTTATATTTTGTCACAGAGGTGGATTTGAAGAAAGAATGACATTTACATGTATAGAACAGTGAATTTATTTTGATGTCCATGTGTAGCAAATAGAATTTTGTGTATGAGAGAGAAACAGAGACAAAGAGACCTCAAGCAAGACGAGGCAGGATTAGTGGCTACAGCTGAACAATGAAGAGCTCCATCTTCAAATTATTTAAATTTCTTGAAAAAAGTAAGGGAACAGCATGGAAAATAGAGAACCAGAACCCTAGTGGGGAGAGACTATGACGGGCAGAAGAGATGTACAGTCAATAGCTAAGTACCAAAAAGACACAACACCCACCAGCTCTGGTTCAAACTGTACTTTAGAGCTTAGACAAACACAAAAGGAACAAAGATTAGTTTTCCTGTACTTCAAAAATACGGGTATGTAACCAGCTGCCTTTATAAACACGATGGAGAACACTTTATCCTATAAATAAGTCAGACTCGATTATTTAATATTAAAACAATGTCTTCGCTTTTAACGAGTACAACTGCCAATAGCCAGAACCACGCGTTATGAATCACTCCTCCTCGCTCCTTCCTCTGTTTCCTAATTTCCTGCTAAGGAGACAGGGCTGAATGGGGTCATTAATCTGAATTAGAAATACTGTGACCTGCTCTGACTTCCTTGCTAACACTGTGTGGCAGGGCTAGAGCTGTGGGGGTTTTGCTTTCCACTCTGCTCTGAGGAAGAGGTGGCCTGGGGGAGATGCTAACTAGTTTTGCTTTTAGGCTTCTATCTCTCCCCAGCTGGACTTTGCACAGCCCATTTACTGTTCCAATTGCTGTTTGGGCATCTCACACTGAGCTTCTAAATTATCGATTTCAATTCTTTCAATGTTGTTAAACGATTAACTTTGCTTAGCTCTTTCCCAAAATTCTAGAAGTTCTTCTATGAAGCCTAAAATAATGTACTTCTTCCTAACAGAGAGATGTCTTAGCTATCAACGTAGCAAAGCACCTAAGATATTCAAATTATAACGAATAAAAAATAAAAGGGTTCACAATTTGGGACACTCTGGTCAAATACGAGCTTTCAGCCTTTAGTATATGGGTTGAACAGAAGGAATGCATGGCAGAGTTCATTTGCAGAACAAGCCATTCACTTTGGCCAGGAAGCAAATAAAAAAAGGGGGAGGGGGAGAGGCCAAGGTATCCAGAAAAAAGGAAGAGATCAAGGTCTCACAATCCCTTTTGAAAATATACTGCCAGTTACTCAGTGACGGCTTGCTGGGCTCCACTCCTAAATGCTATACCACATTCCAATATCCTGAATACCAAACCTATAATGCTGGAGTCTTTGAGGGACACTTAACTTAATTACAACAAGGAAATATACATTTTCCCTGTTGAACTGACATCATTCAATGGCTGTGATGGTCAGTCTTCATTATCTACTAAACAGATTTTTTTAAGAATCACCTAGGAAAAATGCCTCTGAGTGTGTCTTCAAGGGCATTTCCAGAGCTGATTAACTGTGGAACAAAAATCTACCTGGAGTTGGGGTTCCAGACTGAATACAGAACAGAAATGAGAGGTGAGCCAACATCCAATACACAGCACTGTCCACTGTCAGATAACAGAAGCAATGCAACCAGTTGCCTCATTCTCCTGCCTCCAAGAATCCTATCCATGATGGAATGCACCCCTAAGATCATGATCTGGGAGAATCCATTCTCCTTTAGGCTGCTTTGGTCAGGCATCTAGTCACAGCCATGACTGTGTGGTAACTGATGGAATGGTTATCTCACTGTGGTGCCACGGAGTGAGGATGCTGAACAGAGGAGATGCTTCTGCAGTAAGCCTCTTCCATCACAGATTTAGACCAGAAGCAACACAGTCAAAGCCCCTTTGAGGGTCTAAGTGCAAAGACATCACTTTATAGAGGTGGAACATTTCTTCACAAACATTTCATAGTGTGACCTTTGAAAATAAATAAGAACTTCAAGTTTATTAATTTACTTCCATGGCTAAATACTGGTAAAAATTATGATGGACTTTTTAGGGCTAGTGAAAAGTGACTGTTACCTCCTGTACTTCTGTCCTTGTTCATGAAACAGTCACATGTTACAGTGGACAGCTGAGGAGAGTTCCACATAGCCACCTATGTCCACAGACAGCTTCCCAGCTTGCCCACCTCATTTATGACTCTTGATTGATCAACCTCATTGCTGGTTAGTAGAATTAAGCCATAAGTAAAAGTGGATTTGAAAGAGCAGTAGGCAGCTCTGGTGAGTGCTGAAGCAGGTGACGCTGCAGACTTCCAAGGTTGTCATCATGGACAACAGCTACATTCCCTCAGTAGGTTCTAGATGTTTTTCCAGACCCTGAATACAGAGCTGATGGATGTGACTGTCATACCCACTGACCTCTGCTATACCATTCTGGGACACTCAGTGTTTTCATGCTTGCTTATGAAATTTGTTTCTAACTGATCTGCTTATCCACCCCAACTGGCACATTCTAAGTGGTCAAGTCTCTAAAAAGTGCTCCATCTGTAGCTTATTGCTCATAGCCTCCAACGACAGCCAGCATCCTCTCCCCCTTCCACATGTCCCACATCCCCCTAAATGACCCAGAGTGACTAGAGCCAGCTTGCTTTGGAGCCTCAGGCCTTGGTGCTTTGTTGCTGCTCTAGGATTACAGAAAACTCAAATCATATTCTGCAGCCGTGAGCCTCAGGGTCCTAAGCAGTCTAATAAGTCAATCCACTCCTTCCCTTTGGGCTGGCAAAATCATTAACACGGCTTCCCTCCCTCCTCAGCTGCACTTTTACCCATTTACCTCGATTTTCATGATTCTTCTCAACTCAATATCATTTGGAGGTGGGAGGGAGTTTAATATATTTAGCTCAGAAATGCAGAAGTTCTGTCATTGACTGACCACCTTCTGTTTTTGACAAGTGCCAGCATAGGAGGAGGCAATCCTGAGAGAAGTCTTCCAAAGGCACAGTTCTCCATGTGCCTAACATGCCCCCATTGGACCCCGAGAGTCCAGCTTGGAGACCCTTACGGCCTCAACAAGGAAGCAGCCATGTCTCTTGGAAGAAGGCACTAGGAGGAGAGCCAGGAGAAAGCACTTTACACGGAGCAGAAAATGGGAGGCACTCGGTTCAAACACAGTCACCCTCAAAACCCTGGCTGGAAAAGGGAAGTGAAAACAGATTTCTGAGTCTCCTGGAAAGCTTCCACATACTGACTGGGTGATTGCTTATGGGAGTCAGTTTTGTTGAGTCTCAAGAGGGCTATGAGATTCTTCCCCAAACACCTAGCAGCTTTCCCCCTTTTCTGCAGCCTCACTGGCCCAACCTGGATGCCTTCTTGTTAGAAGTGTTTGCCATGAGGGGAAAGAGTTCTGCCCCAGATGAAATCCCATCCCAGAGCTCAGGCCAGCCACAGCCCAATAGAGGGACTGCATCTCTAACTGTGATACTCTCAGATTACCAGAAAGTAGTGCCTGTGACCCTCCATTCTTCTCCAGTGACACACACTTGCACAGTCATCTCCATCTGCAAATGATGTAAATGGACTGTTGTCTACATTTCCTTCATAACTGTTCCCATTCCTTCCTTTCATCAGCATTTTACAATGAAGCAGAATCACCCTGGAGAGGATGGCATCCCAGCAGTATAATGTCATAGGTAACATGAGCAAAGTCACAGGAGCCCAGGTTCAAATCCTAGTCAGCACTTTACAGTGACACAGCACCATCCTGTGTTGCCCACTGTCCACCTAGAAGGCAAAGCAGAGCCAGGACAAGTAGGTTCCATGGAGCTCTGGTCCCCAGAAATGCTGAGAGTGTTACAGCTCTTAGTAGAGCAGTAAGGAGTTTTGGGCAGCCTGCGCAGGACAGGTATCCCAAGTTCCAGGTTTGAGATCAGCTACCATGACAGCAACAGCACCAGGGGCAAAGGTGGCAACAGCGATGTGGGCACACGGCCATCCAGGAGAGGTCAAGGTCTAGCGATGAATGCTTTGGGAAAGAGAACTCTTCCCCAAGTGTTATAGCTCAGTAAAAGCATCTTCTCTCAGATGATCTTTGGTGAAATAAGGTGTGTGCTTTATTCCACGTAGACAGGGACTACATAAACATTGAAGCACAGTGTGGTGTGGTGGTTTGTATATTCTTGGCTCAGGAAGTGGCACTATTAGGAGGTGTGGTCTTGTTGAAATAGGTGTGTCACTTTGGGTGTGGGTTTTAATACCCTCTTCCTAGCTATCTGGATAGTCTCCTAATGACCTTCAGATGAAGAAGTAGAACTTTCAGCTCCTCCTGCACCATGCCCCTCTGGATGCTGACATGCTCCCACCTTGATGATAATGGACTGAACCGCTGAACCTGTAAGCACCCAACCTCAATTAAATTTTGTCCTTATAAGAGTTACCTTCGTCATGGTGTCTGTTCACAGTAGTAAAACCCTAACTAAGACAGGTAGGATTTAGGAGTAGGTGTTTCCTATTGGCTCAGTTTGAGATGGTAGTGATGCTCTAGTTCCATGCTGAAAGAGTCCGAGTGTTTGCTTGTGTGACTGAGACTGCTCAAGGTCCTCTCAATGGAGTGTCATGGTTACAAGTACAAATGCCTTTGAGACTCCCCAGGGTCTGAACTCACTCAACCTTACCAGTTCTGCTGCCTAGTGGCAGGGACCACTTGCCCTACAACTGTGAAGAGGATGGCATCACAGCAGTGGAATGTCAGAGAGGACGTGGGCAGAGTCACAGGAGCCCAGGTTCAAATCCCAGTCAGCACTTTTCTGTTTGCATGGCTTTTGGGAGCTATCCAAGCTTACTAAAACTTGAGTATGAGGAAAGTGATGATTCCCTAGTTGGTTCTTGATTGTATCTATAAAGAAGGTGAGAGCCAATTGCTGGACGAAGGGTAAAGGTGGAACTTCTGAGTCCCAGGAGGAAGGGAGGAGATGCAGGGAAGAGGGGGTCAGCGGAGGTGTGCTGAAATAGACTAACTGATAGAGGTTAGCTGATAAGTTTAAGGCAGGAAATTCTACACCCAGCAATTGTGTTATCTGGCAAGTTCTGAGATACTAAAGCTTTCAATGTTTTTGTTCTGCAGAGGAGAAGTGGGCAGAGAAAGAGCAAATGGGAAGACTGACAAATCAGGAGTGAGCCCAGTGGCAGCCAGCCTTGAAACTAAGCAGGAGACCCGTCATGCCCCAGGCAAAAGAGGAAGGGTGATTTTAAAATTACATGCAACACTTGAGTGTCTTCATAAATAAAATGGAATCAATAGTAGCGCCTACCATGTGTAGCTATGTATGGACAGCACTGTCTAATGGATACATATGTGAGCCACACATGTGATATTAAATTCTCTTATGTTGTAAATAAAGGAAAAGAAATGAATGGAATTAATTTAATTTATCTTTTATATAAACCAACCCATCAAAATAGTATCATCTCAATACCAGTATGTAAACCATAAATAAGAAATTAGGGCTGGAGAGATGGCTCAGCGGTTAAGAGCACTGACTGCTCTTCCAGAGGCCCTGAGTTCAATTCCCAGCAACCACATGGTGGCTCACAACCATCTGTAATGGGATCTGATGCCCTCTTCTGGTGTGTCTGAAGACAGTGACAGTGTACTCACATACATGAAATAAATAAATCTTTTTAAAAAATTCTAATTCTCTACATCTTTGAGTGGTGATGTATTTATACAGAATTTTAACATGTATTAGGCAGGTACCAAATGTCGGGTAGTGATGTGTGACTAAAGTATAGGGAAGTGTAAGCTTAAAAGATGGAAGGTGTTAAGTAAAAGGAGTTCTTTCTATTTAGGCACTGTGATTTCTGTCTTTGTGGTTAATATTAGATTAATTACTTTTTTATCTGACTCTTGACATAAGCAACTTAGGGAAGAAAGTATTTGGCTCACTGAGAGTACAAGTGACCATGTCCGAAAAGCTGTAGAACAAGTAGGAAGCTACCTCAGTCAAGACTCGGAGAGAAATGGATGCAAGTGCACCTTATCTTGCAGCCCACGAGACTGTGCTACCCACACACAGCGTGGGCCCCCCTATAGTTAAATCCATCTAGAAAACATCCTCATAGACATATCCAGAAGTATGCTTCCTGGGTGATTCCAAATTCAGTCAAGTTGACAATGGAAATTAGCTATAGAAGATATTTACAAACCAAACTCTGAAACCACACAGTACCAGTATTAACGAGCTGATCCTTGAGGTCTCTATGGTGGTCTCTTTCTGTCATAGAATAGCTAATGATTTGGTGCTCAGCTTCCTGTTCAAAACTGTCTCTGTTTTCCTGCTCTGAGCCATACAGGCAGATTCTGCTGCCACCGTGGGTTGCATAGCCATCTCCTGTCAGAAGTTCTTATTACCTCCAATGCAAATCCCTCAGCCTCTTCTTGAACTTTACTAATGATGGGCAGCTCACCGTGTGCCTAATCCAGCCATTCCTCCTTTATGTGAGATCCATTGTGTCCCTGCCTTCTACTCTTCAGTCATCATGGCAACATCTGAAAAGACATAGGACAAGCTAAAGCCTTTCCTGTGAGACAGTCCTGCCTGTCGTGGCCATTAGCTCTGAAGTGCTCTCTCAGTGTTTGTGCTGAAAACAGCCTGCTTATCTCCATAGCTGGTCACCTGGCAGTGAGAGCTCCAGGTCCAGATGGTCAGAGCGTCCCGGATGATGCATCTCTTTGTGGTTTTCAATTCATAGAATTACACACAGGATGTCTATTGAGGGCCTAAATGCAAACAGTCCTGGTTAGAAGTGACCACACCTTCACTGGTCCTTTCTTCGTACCTATAGCAGACCCTCAACCCAGATGGAGCCTGCATACTCTGTGTGGCTAGGAAGCTAGTCTGGGGCTGAAAGCTGAGCTGGTATCAAGTCTTCCTCAGTCTGCAGGCACCTCTAAAGACTCACAGTTTCAGGACAGAATCACTCAGAGAGGTGAGGTGCTGACTATCTTTTCTCTAAAAACTAAGATCACTTTCCCTCTTGCACTCTTCTGACAGAGGGAAAGCCTTGGGTCATATTTCCCTTTGTGTGATACAACTGTTCCTACCTCACTAGCTGCAGATTTGTCCCCTTCTTTCTAGGGCCTCAAGATGCTTCTTGACACAAGTTTGGTTAACTTCAAACTAAACTCTCTCAAAGGCCTGGTTCAAAGAGATGGGTGACATGTGGGGATGTTGGGCCAAGCCAAAAAAGCTTCTCTAGACACATGTGAGGAATGGAGCAGCTGCAAGGAAAGATTAAGGTTAGCTTTGCTTCATAGATCAATACATCAGTCAATCCTATTGAGCTCTCTACCCACATATGCTCATTAGCCATAAGGACCCAGGAGGGGAATTCTGGAACTTGGGGGGAGGGGAGGCCTCCGGTAAAAAAAAAAAAAAAAAAAAATCACCTCACAGGGGTTATAAGTTTCCCTGTGGGGTCATTAGCTAATTCACGATAAGGTATTAATGACTTACCAGCTTTCTCTTTTTCTAAAGGGACTCTACCCTGCTGAGAGTTCACTCAGTAGGAAGACTGGGTACAGACACCCTAACAAGATAAAGAAATGAGAAGTAAATCCCAAATGCAACTTTCTCTGGACATCTTCCTTAGGGTGTAGAGTGTTGAATATTGATTTCAGTTGAAGGCTGTGGTGGCATTTGCACATCTTTCCCCTCCTAAAACATGGGCTACACAGCCACATGTGCTCTGAGCATTCTGTTTCCTCCCCCAGTGAAACAAGAATGCCCCATCAGACAGCATTGGGAGACAAAGCACTGAATAACAACGCTTGGTTTCAAAATAGGTGTGGTGTTTGTGTTGGCTCATCCTGAGTTACATTCAGAGACTAAGAAGGAAAAGGGAACCATACATAATAGTTCTTCCCAATTGGTTCCTTTAAGGTTTTTGTTGTTAGTGGTGATGGTTGTTTGTTTGTTTGGTTGTTTGGTTGGTTGGTTGGTTGGTTGGTTTTTTGTTTTCAGCATCCAGAGTTCATTTGATAACCTCTTATGATATTGCACTTGGAAGTTGTCCAGAAACTTTTAACACTCACCGCTGTTCATTCACATGCTTCCTTAGATTATGAATTCAGCTACTAAGTCCCATGGGCTTGTCCTATGAAATCCCTTCTCTGAGTTCTCAACAGAAGCTCTAGTCTAGTATTTTCAGATGCAGTGGCCAAACTTTGCAACCTTTGTTTACTTCCATTCAGATCCTTAGAGTTTCTATCATGTTTTAACTCAGGCTTCTTCCCTACAGAGCCTACAATCTGTCTTTATATCAGATGCTTCATACTATCTTTCCTTCCTTCCTTCCTTCCTTCCTTCCTTCCTTCCTTCCTTCCTTCCTT